>NW_022197768.1:4544159-4806696 GCF_009176525.2 Contarinia nasturtii
CGGCAAAAATTATTTGTAAATATGCTCTGAATATGTAAAGGTTATTAAGCGGGCTAACGAACGGTTTTCAATTTAAAACATATTTTTTGATGCAGTTTTCCAATGAAGATGTATTTGCTCAATTAATCTTATGAATAAATCAAGTGACACTTCAGCGAATTAAGTCGGTCAATGGGATTCAGTGAATAGACTGACCCTACAAATATATTAACACTATTTTAGTAATATTCACCATTCGCTACTATAGTATCATATGGACCCAGTCTGTGTCGGTTCGCTTAAATTGTGTACCGATCACCATGTGATATGATTGGCGTACAAAAATCTACATTGTGACTGTTAATATACTCTGTCAAGAATGATTTAATATATCTCGGTAAGGTAATAACTGATTCACTGATGGAATTCCAAATTAATTGAATTAAAACTGTGGACGTCACATTAATGACATGTTTAAACATTGAAATATTAACAACAACGTACAGTGACGGTGACAACCTACAGTAGCAAAAATCAACTACAATAACGGCATATCGATCCAAGCATATTTTTTTTGTCCAGGATCACAGTTAGATTAATTCTTAGGCATTTTCTAATTGAATATAAACTTTGAATAACAAAAAAAAAACAGTCCAACATCATTTAAATGTCGGCAAAACACAACCATTCTTTTTCTGGCCACTTTTCTCTCACACACATGCCATGATTTGAAAATCCAGTTTTCAATCAATTCAAAAGTCAAAACATTATCAACAACAACAAGTATAGTGTATACTAACAAAATTCACGTAGCAATTAATTTTTCATAGCAATCGGAGTGAGTGGTGCCAATCAAGAAGACGTGTCTCTGTACTTCTCTATATCAAATCAATTTAACATGAATGAAAATTAGCGTTGTTCTTAATTTAATATATCGTTTCCCATTAAGCAATACTTTTGTGTGACCATATATGGAATGCATAGCATATACAATTGCTAAATGAAAATCACCAAATGTGTTGAAAACTTTTGGAATTTTAATGATAATTTCTATGTCACACACACTCTCTCTCTCTCTTCCTATCTTTCTATTCACACTTTTCAATATGATTTAGTAGTGAATTTAAAAAATTTATGTACTGCCACTGTGTATGCTGCGGAATAAGCGAAAAGAATAACTCAACGCTTTATACCATTTCACCACTCGTATCTAATTAACATTCAAAGCTTCAGCCCAATAAAAGCTGTTCACAAATGAATCGTTGCGGCGAAACAGTAGCTCTTATTTTTCTCCAAATAATACTGCAACATGAAGTTTTTTTCACATGGTTTATTTGTTGTAATACAACAAATAAACTATTCATAAAAAACTTTATGTTGCAGTATTATTTGGAGAAAAATAAGAGCCACTCTTTCGCCGCAACGATTCAAATGTAGAATAAATGCGAGTGGAGCAGGTAATATTAAAATGGTACAAAAAACTGTTATAATTTCATAATCATTCTTTGCATCAAACCAAATACTAGTTTGCCACCCATCGACATGTTCGGTCTTGCTTTAGTTGTTTTTGCTGCATCTGCTTCCGGTAACGTTGCTGTCATTCATCTCGTTCACGTTTTATTTGAATAGCCAAACAGCACGGATTTCCTATTTAGAAATATAACATTTTTGTATCATATTTATATACATATGCATATTCTTGCATTGTTTGCCTATTATATCAAATTAAATTCACACGCTCTGCCGAAAATAAACACATATTCATACATTTGAAATTGATAATAATTCATCATAGATATATTGTAACGTGTTCAAGCAGATAAATTGAAGGTGTTAAAAAATATAAACATTTTGCGCAATTCAAATCATATTTTTTTCGTAATTGTTACAGCTGAAATGTATAAATTTTGCATTAAATAAAAATTAATTAATTCAAATGTAAATAAAATGCCAAGGAGTGTTCGTCAAATTAGAAACGGTCTGAAAGGATTCTCTGGTATGGCGATAGTAACGGCATTGAGCAATTTTTTTTGCAAATGTTATTTGCTTATTTGTGCCATTTTATTCAAATATATCGAATTCTTAATTGTGTTCATCTTTGTGTTCACATGTGTATGTGTGTATGGGGGGGAGATGTAACGTTGCTCGTTACTAATTCAAAACCGTGAAATAATGTAATTATTATAAATAATGCAACAACAATGACGCATGAATATCGAGGGGAACATGTTATTTGTTACACTTTCGATGAGCTTTTTGGGGGTGTCTAATTAATTATCTCCCCCCATTTTTTTTCTTTTCACCATGTTTCCGTTGTACTTATGTGTAATTTCACTCTCATTCCATTCCCTCTGCGTCAATATGATGATCTTATTATACCATTTGCTATACACGCTTTAATTGAATATGTAAACTTTTGTGTTAACGTAAATCACCTGATGCCTGGAAGAATTGGCGCTCCATTTAGTTAGTTGCCGGCTTAAAATAAACACGCAAAAAAATGTGGCCACCGCACAAATGACGCCTGAGAAAAATTGTACTCAATTCATTGACGTCGCTGTCGTACAAAACCAACAACCCCATATTAACGTCGATGCTTTGTGCAGAATAATAGTAAAATAAAAGGCAAGAGCTCAAAACGAAGAACGAAGAAGAGAGAAAATATAACTAGATATATAGTGGAAAAGAAATCGGGACATCCAAATATCAAATAAATCAAATCACGTTCTCGTGAGTAATCAAGCGCAAAGTTAAAACTTTTTTTCTCGCGTATCGTTGCTTCTTCTCTTGTTGTTATTGTTGGCGCATTCACTTAGTTTCTTTTGCGCTCTCTTAGTCATTGTCATTTTATTTCGATGACGTAGAGATTTTTGTCATCTTATTTCATTTCATTCGGTTTAGGGGCTTCGAATAAAACGAAACATCTAAATATACACATATAACAAATAAGAGCACCATTTTGATTGAATTTGATAATCAAATTTTGATTTGAAATCAAATCGTCGAGAATCGTGACACCATTATTTTATTATTAATAAATTCATATCGCAAAATTTCCATTCGAAATTTGCAATCAAAAAAGGTATGAATAATGTGTTTGATGACAAATGATGGGCGCATTACGATACATAATTACTTTGAAAAAAAAAAAAAAAAAAAACAATATTTCTCAGTGACATAGATTCCACTTGTTATAATACATACATGTATTGACGTTATTTGATGTCGGCATTCCAGAACACTCCACATTTTGCAACATATTTGTGTTGCATCGCTCTGTTGCTAAGCCAATGTTCAGCTTATCTATAAATAAAACCGGCCGCAACAAATTTCGATAGCAAAAATATAATTGTGATTGGAATTTTTATAATATTATATTGCCATTTGTCCGCTTGATTTGACACGCATACTTCAAATTATATGCATTTGATCACACAGTATATGGCCAAATTGATAGATATATATTTATATATTCCATATATTATACGCATGATTTAGAAATGAATAAGCAACCCCTAGCATTCGACGAAAGATTTAACTTATGAGATGAATAATAAGAGACAGCATAAATACTTTCGTTTCAGTGGCAGATGTGTCAATGCGTGTTTTTTATTTTCCCATCATACTAGAGCTCTTCATATCAAAATACACATTTTGAACCATTACACACACGCGACCCATGAAAAAGAAACGGAGAAAAATATTAACATCGTTTTAACTTAATTCCCTTGGATTTGTTTCGACATTTATTTGTGTCACCATGTTCATTTGGATTATATCTCCGGTATGATTTCAGTTAACGATTGCTACTATGCTACCACTTCTATGTATTATACTATATTTGAAGTAGCTGCCTCTTTATTGCGTTTTTTTTTCGACCTAATTATAACTGTACACCAACCAACTCAATTCCGGATCAACAGTAATAAATTTATATTTGAACAAGTATTCCACATTTTCCCTTTTGCTTTATTGTTCTTGTTTGATGTCATCAACATATCCAACTCATCCCAATTCAGTTCGTTCTCTCTCTCTCTATAAATTACAAATCTATTGTATTTTCTACATTTTACCATTGATGAATGGAAATTATTTATACTCCGTTGGGATCCGTTTCAGAGCCGTATATCAACTATCTGAATATTCGCTGATATTCTGAGATACTGGTGCTCAGCAGCACAGTGTTTTAAATATCACGTCAACGAGGCAAAAAAAATCGAAGAAAGTCCATAGAATAACAAAATAAGAGAATGAAAAAACACATTCATATTGCATACCGATGACTTTTATACTGATATTCTTTTGTGTTTAACACACTCAACGGCTGAGCACCAGCGTTTGGGAATATCAGCGCATATTCAGATAGCTGAAATACGTCCGCTGCAAAGGAGAAAAAGTTCACCAAAAATAAAACCAATGTTTTATTAAAATATTTATTTTCATTTAAATATAATTTTATTTATTTAATTTCGAGAAGGATATTATTAGGTCATGATTACATGTTACGTGTCAATAACACATAGTCTTTGTTTATGACTTTTTTATTTTGAAATTATGGCGTCCACGTTGATTTCAAACTATGTAATTTTACTTTTATAAATGTTAATAAATAAGGGTGATAGTGGAAAAAAAATCCCTGACAAATTCCAATAATTTCTTGCAAAGATATTTATTATCATCAAAATCACAGGGAAGTATACATTTTACCTCTTGTCAACCGTGTGACAATCCAATTCTAATTCTTTTAAATTCATAATCTTGGTCAAGTGAACTGTGTCACATCCACATTGATCTAAATCTAAGTTTCGAATAACGTGACTTTTATCGCATATCGAAATTGCAATTGACAATCGAACCACTGTCAATCGAACCACTGTCAATCGTTCTGCATATATTCTTTGATAATATTTTTATATATCATGGCGCATATGATAGTATTTTCGATACAACTGTCAACCATATTTCAATCCTCCTTGCATTGATACCGTATTTCTTAAAAATATACCGTATTTTGAATTTTTTTTCACACCACATGGTGTTTTGTTTATTTTTATGTTTTATATGACTTTAAAATTCTATAGAAAATCTCAACGTTATTTACTTTCCTTTTTAATTCGATCGTCGTATCATTTCTCTTTACGGCTTTTAGCTTAATACCCGTTGCATAACAAGGTTCGGAAATGAATGTATAAAAAGAAACGTAATATTTTGTGACGTTCGAATCTAAATAAAAGTGTTAACTGCGTGCAGTTGGATGTATTGATACTGCTCCAATTTTAATATTAATTACAGAATCGCATTGCTTTGCTTCCCATTTCCCTTGCCCTTGCTCCGATTCGAATCATGTTTTAAATGAAATATATGTCCTAAAATCTAATTATAGCATTAATGATGTTCACAATGACGACAATTCATTAATATATCGGCCGTATATAATGGGTATTTATGGGATGGCATGTGTGTTAATGATGCCGCTCATGATTGCCTGCTAAAAGTAATGTGCTAAAATACAAAACAAAAGCACAAATTCTGCAGTCTCTTGGAAGCGCTTCTGTGTATATGTGATTTTTTATTCTCTCTCTCTCTCTCTCTCTCTCTCTCTCTCTCTCGCGTCACCTCTCTTGTGGACTCATGTGATATTATTTTTATACTTATGGTTATGGAAAATGACCGGATAAATGGTTCAGGTGAATAAAGGTATTAGGCTTATAACAACAATCGAAAATGGTTATCATTAGCATTGACAAATATTCGAATTTATCATGCCGAATGAACAGCACACGCTATATACAAGGGGGTAGACATGATTCAAATGATTCGTTATAATTCATTTGTGATTTGAATGATTTGAATCTATTTGACAATCGACTTTACAATACTAAAACAAAGCATAAAATTCTATATCAATGTTTGTTTTTTTTTTAAGCAAGCAAAAACTTTTTTTTAATTAAAAAAATCAAGTATATTTCGTTTATAGTTAAAACACATTTCGAAAATATTAAATCTCTTTGTATTTTTATTCTTTAACTTGATATTTATTTTTGATATAACATGCATGCAAACATCGATAGTCAACTTCACTGTAAAGTGTCACACGAACTGTCAAGCGGTGATTTGAAATGATTCGAAAAAATTAAAAATGATTTGAAATATTTATAATTTACTCGCAACAATATAAAGAGAATTATTTTTTTCGTATAGATTTGTTCTTTTGGATTGCGTGTCTACCCCCTAGGCTATATATAAAATCAAGTTGTGCTTTTATGTGTTTGTGTTATTGTATATGCAGGTTTGGGCTCGTTAGCTCACCCATTGGCACATTTGCTTGAAATGCAGGCAATTTAGATTTGCCAATTAATAGAAATCAAGTGGTAATTGCATTTTGAAACTAATTCTAATTTGTGTTTTGTATTATGCGATCGTTTGTGTTGTGCCAATATGAATATTCAACCAATAGCCGTCATATCAGATGACCACAATAAACAGACAAAGAACGTAAAACTGCAAATATTTCGATGTTACTATAACCCTTCTCTCTCTCTCTCTCTCTATCTCTCTCTCTCTCTCTCTCTTCGTTTCATTCAATTTTGCATGCATGGGCACGTTAGGTTTTATGCTGAGACATTATTGCAACAACTGCTATTTCAACGTATGGTCATATTCATTTGTATGTCGTCATGTATTCATTCGTATATATATAGAATGCATACATTGGCATATGAATGGAAGTTATGGCACCGGTCTGTTCACTCGCTACAATGCCATTATAATTAACATTCAACGGTGAAATAACAAAAAAGACTAAATTGTAGCTTGAAGCTATGAGGCGATGTTTTTTAAATATACATTTTGCATCCTGTTTGTGTACACTTTATGGCTTTTATTTCGCAGTTTTACCAGAAACGTATAGTTTTAAATAATAAAATGATCCAAAATTCGGGTAATTGGAAAGCACTGAAATTTAAATATCAGTGTTATTTGAACTCTCTTTAGTCAAAACTATTTTTCGGGATTTACCCGAATTTCACGCCTGAGATTTAGGAAATTCCATCGATTCGCTAGGTTTTTTTTGCCGAAGTACTTTAGGTACTTTGAAAATTCAAAGCATCTCCACCCCTTAAAATCTAAGCTCGCCCGACATAAATCAATTTTCCAATGCCATGCATCAAATTACAATAATTTCGTGGTCGCAAATTCCAACTTCTTGAAGCAATTAACGAAATCAATAATCTGTCTATCTCTATACTATCTCCGTTTTTTTTTGGAAGCTCAATTTTCATATAAATAATATAAAAATACATTCAGTTTACTGTCTTTACTTTTTTCAACGGCGTCCCTTTCCCAGTTCATAAAGTTTTAATAACCCAAATCAGATTCTTTATATTACCTCAGTCTAATTAACAAGGCGACCAAATCGTACACACTATATATACTACATTCTCAACCATACGAACAATATTTTGTCGCTGAGCACCTGGTTCTTTACTCCGTCTAAAATGATTTGAAGTGGAACATTAAGCTTTGTACTCAATTCTTTTAATATCTACGTTACAGTCTATTTATGGAATTTTAATTTTTACGTCCGAGTCCATCCATAATTTTTTTCTGGTCAGTTTCCGAAATAGATTCATTGTGATGATAAAATATTTTTTTACTTTGAAAATTCGAAAATCTGTCCGCATTTGTGCATTTTCGTTAATTTTAAACCGAAAATCCAATAAAATTGAATCGTTTTGACCTGCAAGTCCTTCCGTTTAAGCGCCATATGTAACATAAAATTTAATTAACAAACATTTTCTTCAGAATATTCGATTTTAATTTCAAAAATTAAACATTTTTATTTTATTCTACCATTTGATGTGGTCCGTGTCTCTGTATATCACAATCAATATAGTTTTATTGCTATACATAAACGTAAAGTTGTATCACTATAAAAAAAAAAACTTAAGTTTTATTTCGAATAAATGTGCGTCGTTCAATTCTTAACTATGTTTGTCCATTCACGTCATTTTCGATACTCACACATCTAGTGTATAAAATATTGTGTAAATATTGTCCACGTAATAAAGTGACCTGTAAACAAAGCCGTCCATGCAAAACGTTTACACTTGCCGATTATCTTATTTCAATTTATCTATGGAAAACAACGGAACCGATACATCAAATAGAAAAGATGAGTACAAAAGCGCGTGAATAGCTACTGGATGAAACATGCATGTGCACTAAAAACAAAGCTTCAAATTCATGTGCTATAAAAATTTGAACAAAAACTGCATGCAGCAATAGAGCGCACATTTTTTATTTTGTCAGTGCATACAGTCGCGTATATGGTGCCGCTCTTAGACAAATACATACTGTTCCTTGAACGATTAAAACTAAAGATGAAGACAATTCAATTATTGAATGAAACTAGTTTACTGCAGTTGATGGTTTCTTGCTCTATTTTTCGCTGCCAAAAGCAAGACAATAAACAGTACGGTTGGACGATTGTAATTTGGTTTGTAAAAGCACAAATGACTTCTTAAACATTATCAGCGGCAGTAGCGAACCGAATCATCATCAAATCAATTGTCGCAATTGTAAAAATGACCGTTTCAACAATGTAGATTGAATCATAATGTGTCAACGCATGGAAGAAATATTGCAATTACAAAAAGTATGAAAACAAATAATCGAATAAAATCGCTTATGCTTGCTGTGTATAAATGCCGAACAACACTCATCAGTTGTGCTATAAAATGAACATTAAATTAATCGATTTGTTCCGATGTCAATTAAGACTTTTATTAGTTCAAACTTTCCATGGGAAAATTGTGTATGAAGCCATTTTAATAATTCAGTTTGCCAATGTAAAATAAAAGTTTGAACGGTGATTATAGCAATTGAATGCTTATCGAACACTCTTGGCTATTCGTACTTTTTCATGCGAAGTGAGATGGGGTGTAAAAAGAGGTGTATGTGTGGAAAGGATATAATTGAAATAGAAAGAAAGTAACAGAGCGATGGTGTGGGAAAAAGAGTCAAAAGACGAATCTATTAATAATCACTTGAACATAAATCAATAAAACACAAAATACTCTTTAAAAGTGGAGTAAAGTTTCGTAAATCTTATTTCCACTGTATGCAGACATACATTGCAACACCGAACCGTTTAAAAGTTCAATTTACGTCGATGGATTAATTTGATGTGTTTTGAAAATGCGACGGATGATCTGGATGTGAATTTTATGTCTAAATAATTACTTGAAAGGATTATGTGTGCCATATCATCTCATCGTAAATTTATATTCCACGCTAGAAAATTATCTTTTGAAATAAGGGGTACCACAACGTCAGTGTCACAAAGACAGATGCATGACATCGTTTGCTTGAACTGCAATGCATATCAAAACACATACATTTGTTCGTTCATTCATTTATTCACAACACACTCAACCAAACACGCAACATTTAATTGAAACATTTTGAATTTGTGCATTTATTTTCGATAAATGAATTTCATTTAATGCCACTCTTGCAATTCTTTGAATTGGGCTTAACTTTTCAACAGTTTAAATAAGATTTGAAAAGGTTACATTCTCCTCATGTTATTTACATACTGTTAAAGCAGATACAGGCCATGCTAAGAAACGAACTCTCTAATTACACCCAGACCATATAAACGATCTCGAATGCATGGCAAATGGGCTATTGGCATATGAAAATTGTGTAAAACTCTTATAAAACATCATATAGTGTTCAACATCAGTGTATTCAATTCATTTGTACATAATAAAGCTTTAAATCAGATCCCAACGGACATATGAACATTGCGATGAAAGGTAGTTCAATTTTGCCATATCCTCTCTTTCTTTACAAGTAAAAGCCCCAAGACTTGAGATATACGAATAAAATACCAAATGGCATATGGAAGATGTGGAAGTGAAATAGCTAATAAATTCGGAAAATTTGTCAATTGAATTGTATGCATTTATTTAAATCAAGATAAATGGAATGTTGCAAATGTGTTGAATTGAAGAAATAAAAAAATGGTTTGCAACCATGCAAACCCAACATTACATGTTCGCATTTCAGTTCCGTCGATTTCGCTAGTCGATATTTATGACAATTTTCTAGCCTATATGTCGATATAATCTTTGCTCGTCATATTCTCGTTGTGTCACATATTAAATTCAATTCACTGTGCCAATCATTACTGCAATATATCATGTAATTTAATTACTGCTGTCATTCGACCGAAAATGATCTGAATGAGAAATTACTTTCGTCACAATCAAATCACCTGTACGACTGTTGGATGTGTAATTAGGGTGTTTCCCATATCTAAGTCGTTAATTTAAAGTAAAAAAAAATTCTATGTAAAGTGATGCGCCTAACACAGCGCATTGTTTACTATTAACACTTCCCGAATACTTACCGAGAACAACCTAACTCCAAGCCATCGCTTAAACTATTCACAAGACTCAGAAATAGCGGAATTATAAATATATATTTTGACAATTATTTTGATTTTGAATTGAGTGGATGCTCTTTGCTGTTCTCATCAAGGCACTCGTTCTCTTAGCGATCGTGGGACTGGATAATCGAACAAAATACACAATCCTTTGATCATAATGTATTTGGCAGCAACAATGTCAAAATCAAACATTTGATTCCAGTACAATTCCTTATGTTGCATGAACTCTTTGAATGTAATTTGGGTGCCATCATCATTGCCACAAAATCTTGTACAAAATATCACTGTCAAAAACAACATTCTTTCGTGTGAAATGACAAATCGGTATGATGGCTAAGTGCTGTCTTGGTTTTGGCTGCTTTGGCTGCTGTTTTTTGGTCGTGGTGCCGGTGGCTGTGGATTTTGTTGTTGTTGATGTTGATCTTGTTGTTCTTTTTGACGCTCAGCTCTTTTTTCAATGTTTGTGTTGTACTCATCGATTTCGCGTTGCATTGCAATCCAAACTTGAATCGATTTGAACCAATTTCCGAACTTACCAATAGCTTTACTGATGGCATGATTGATATCCTCTTCTTCGAAGAAAACAATGATCAGCTATTTGTTGTTTTCGTACACTTTGATCATTGAATACTCTCGATGCCGTTTCTTTGCGTGCATCCACAAATTATTCTTCAAATTAGTTACGTACTGGTCGATCAGCTTTCG
Organism: Contarinia nasturtii; assembly: GCF_009176525.2. Classification (NCBI taxonomy): domain Eukaryota; kingdom Metazoa; phylum Arthropoda; class Insecta; order Diptera; family Cecidomyiidae; genus Contarinia; species Contarinia nasturtii. The sequence goes on from NW_022197768.1 coordinate 4,555,300, forward strand.
TAATGTTTCCAAAATGACTGTTCTGTGGCCAATCGAATGAATGCTCTTTACTTAAACTGTGCACAAAGTGTTTGAATTCGGGATCGAGTTTGTATTTCTTTCTTCTTTCTTCAAAAGCATGAAACAAATACAAAATACGCCGACACATTCAAATTATATGTTTGAATAAGAGAGTTGTACGGACTCACAGTTTGTGTATGTGTAAATACTAACGAGCAAACGAAACGTAATGATTATTTACCTATCGCGATTTATGTGTTGTATGGACTGCTTGTGTGTTAATATTGGTTCAAATCATATACAGACTTCACTGGCCAAAAAATTGCTTACACAGAATTTCAAACTGTAATCAACTACTTTTTCAGATATGTTACATTTACATGCGTTTCATAATTCGTTTTCGCTTCGGGAAGTGCCACTATCAATCGCTTCGTTATATGAATGCCATTAAATAATATAGAATTCTGTGTTCTTTGAATTCAAAATTACCATTTTCTCATTTGAAGATATGGGAAACACCCTAAGTGTATACATAAAATATAGTGAAAATGCAAACGAAACACGTTTCAACTAAAACCACGCGTATATGATATAAACGCTCCAATCACATTGAACCGATTTCTATCTGTATCTCGAGAGAAAAAAAAACCATTTCAATTTAAATCCTCATTCAATTTTATGTGAAACCATTTTATTTCTTTCCTCTATATAGTGCAAAAACTAATATAATTTACATTTGAACATCGTCGCATCGAAGCGGAAATTAATTGTATATGTATTTTTAAACTTCTTTTTATTTTCATGTCATATCGTGTCATCTCGGCAGCTAAACTGGATGGTGTGAAAACATATATGCGAATGAGACGTGTGCCTAATCATCTTCAAGTGAAAGTGATAAAATGGTTTGATTACCTATGGCTATCACAGAAATGTTCGGACGAGGAACGAGCTGTATCGTGTCTTCCTGATAAATTAAAGGTAAATATTATGTATTCTTACAAATGTAATACATGAACATTCCTGTAAAAATATCATCGTACATATTTTTGTGAGCGAAGAAAAAAAAAGCAAGCTGAAATAACTCGAATCGTATATATGGTATTGCACAGCAATAGTGGCGGTCGTTTAAATGCCCTGCAACGATTATTGAAACATGGAAATAGGCGTTTTGCATCATTTATACTCTGGACGGTACGAAATTCAAAAAGGAATATTTGAGAGCCAACCCGGAAAATGAAACGGTGGTAAAATATAGATAAAATCATAAAATCGGAAGAGTTGACATTTAACAAGATTTTTGCTCAACGTATAAACGAAATTACTGCAAAAAAAAAAAAGATAGAGAAGGGATTGGAAGAGTGAAAGAGAAAGAAATATGTTGAATCGGTAGCTCAGCAATTTTCTTCAATCATCTTCATCACATGAAATAGTTTTACTAAAAGATATTGAGCATACAGCATTTTGGACCGCATGCAATGACGTTTTTCCATGTACAAACGAGAAATGAGTTGGAAGCGGAAATCGACTTTTAGCTATCTCCAACAATCTTATGTATGAAACGGTATGAACAAAAATTCGAAAAGCGAGACAGAAAGAGAGAGAGAAAGCACGATAACTGTTATTCTGTTATGCTTAAAGGCTTCAGCAAATAATTTGATCGAATCGCTTGCATTTATATATTATATATCGTATACACACACACACAAATAGTTTCATCTCGCAATTCAACGTTTCATCTCTATTTCGCAAATTCGGCCACAATTAATATTATCATTTTTTTTCTGCTTGCTGGCTTTTTTTCTAAAAAAAATGCTACATCGATTCCAGCAGGATTGACAGAGAATAAAAAGTATATTCATTGTTCATTGTCATTCTGAGTTTTTGTTGTAATATTCTCTTTTGGTCTTCTATTCTCATTGCCATTACAAATGTTGATAACACATAACTGACATTCAAATCGTGGGCATTTATTTTACTCCAACAATAGATATATATTATTGTCATGCACATTTTTTTTCGGTTGTATACAATGTCGTATATTATTATTATTATTCAACCACAATGTGCTGTATCACATGCTTTGTGAATCTGTGTATAACAACTTCATTTTGTAATATATCGCCATGAATATTTCATCTTTATTTTCATGTTAATGTTTCTTGTCATAATCGTTTCAACGAATTTATGTTATACATATAAATTCACCATCCACTTGAATGATGAAATTATTATTAAGAACTCTCGCGAATTTTAAGTTTGAACAATTATAAAAAATCGATTTTAAATAAAATGCTGTGTGCAATAAAATATCAGTAATTTGCTTGTGTCGTTAAGACAAATCTTGAATCTGAAATGGCACAGATATTAAAAAGAAATTGTATTGAATGTTTAACGCATGATAGAACGTCGACATCGAACAGGTTTCATTTCATACATTTATGATTCATAAATTGTATTCATTTTTCTTGGAAAATTGCAACTCTCTATACATAAATTTCTTTGCGTGCATTTCAATTTATTAAATCAATAATATTGTAGCTGAATGGAAAATGTTTCAAGTAACTCAAATAAATGGCAAGTAGTTTTCGGAAGCACGTAATGCGAATGTTTCTTATTTTGTTTGTTGTTGTTTTCGAAAATTGCTGAAAACATACCGACGAAGAAAATATTTCTACTGAATGAAACTATTTAGTTGTGAACTTGAAACGACGATGCGAAAGTATTTAAAGGGACCTGGTGGCACGTGCCAAAGTCGTTGAGCGAAAAATTCTTGTTACATTTGGAAAATTGAAGTAATAAAGGTGAAAAACATTGAGTCATTTTTCGACTTGAAAGTCGAACACAAATAAAACACACTGCGTCAGAATGCCGGAAATGTACGAGGAAAAACAAAACGAAAACGAAATTATTTTATGTTTTCAAAAGTGCTTTTGAATTCCCACAACTACACATCGTACACAAAAGCATATAAACATGCGTAAAACAGAGTTTCTGTTCTGTGCTTTTGAACTTGAACCCGGACGCTTTAGCAACTTTTGTCTTTGTTCTTCAAAACTCAAAAACTTCGGCAGCACATAAATAGAATCTTGTTTCCTTTTTCTCCGTATTTTCAAACCAAACATTTTGACCTTTGCATAATAATTTTTGTTTGTTTTCATTTCGTCACATAAAATACTAACAAGCTTTATGAATGATATATTGAAGTGTCATTTTATTGGATGGTTTTTCACTTGACTTATTTCTACAATTTTCTATCTCTTTTTTTTCTCTCTCTCTCTCGTTTTATGTGCAAAGGCTGAAATAGCAATAAACGTCCACTTAGATACTTTGAAACGTGTAGAAATTTTCCAAAATACTGAAGCCGGTTTCCTATGCGAACTAGTGCTGCGATTGCGACCGGTAGTTTTTTCACCTGGTGATTTTATTTGCAGAAAAGGTAATGTATAAACATATAAATTTTATATGATATTCATTGTGATTGTGAATGGAATTTTGTTTGGTTTGTCGCTTGACAAAATATCACAAAACTACACCAAAATGACATCTAACTGAATCACTTATAAGTCGGAGCGATTCAGCTTGATCGTAAAGTCTGGGATTGTTTTAGAGAATTGAAGATTTTTCGTTTGATTTGCTATGGCTATTTTCGAAAATTTACTCAATGGCAGGGAATATTTTGCGCTGAATTTATCACACCAACTGCTTTTTTTTCTGACAGTTAGAGTTGAAAATCTACCTGACGATAGGCGTGAAGATTTTTCGGGATTTCGCGATATGTAAATTCTGTTTTTATTAGAAAATTAATTTGATTGAATATGAATTCAGCGTATAATAATTCCTGTTTGGTAGCACAATTGATGGTCCAGCACGAAATATTGACGAAATCTTTCGTCTCCGTTTTTTTTATTCATTCTATTGTTTTGTTAACGAGAATTGTAAATCGTAAACAAACACACACCTTTTTTTGACAAGTGTGAAAGCAAAACAGAGCCATTTGATGTGGCATTTCTATTTCCTATATCTATAAATTTTTCACAATGCTTTTATTTTGGTTTTTGTCTAACTCTTTTATTTTCATGAACTTCCTTCTTCTTCATACCATTGAATGGATGTCATGCTGTGTTCATCATTCAACGCACAAACCATTGGATTTTCTGATCGGATACGGATAACTAACGATGCAGGTGAAGTTGGCAAGGAAATGTATATAGTAAATCGTGGTCGATTACAAGTTGTCGCTGATAATGGTAAAACTGTGATGGCATCGCTGAAGGCAGGTTGTTATTTCGGTGAAATAAGTATACTAAATATGGGAACTCAAGCAGGTAAAGAGCTTGGTAAATATCGACAGCGCCCAGGCCAAGTATATAAAATTCATATAAAATGAGATTTTAAACTCATACACACCCTTTTCTTTCTCGTAATATTGAAATTAAATTGAAATTTATGAACAGCTCCGATAAATATGCCTGCATATCAATGATCCAACACCAACATTTTGCGACTTATTTGAATTTAATTCTTTCCACCCTTTTTCTACATATCTTCTACTTCTTCTTCTTATTATAACACTTATTACGATCCTTTTCGGTTTGAGATTTTTTTTATTATCATTTTCGCATCAATAAACCTTTTCAATATCAAATGTGTGAGTTCAAGCAATTTTTTTTTTTGAAAAAATAAATTATGCAAGTACATAGCGTCATTAGAGTATCTATTATTATGGATGATGGTAATAAAAGTCAATGCTTCTTTTTTTCCTGCATCATTTTCCAAGCGAATGTTTATCTATTTCAAACTTATATTATTAAACTACTCTCGTATAATGCTGCATCCAATACAACTATTGACTGCTCCTTCTTTTAAAAAACATAAATAAATAATCGAATCAAGGCAGATTCATTGCATTCTTTGCTTTGAACTTTCCACTCAATTATTCATTGTTAGCCGTTTCTCCTTTTTAAAATGGTTTATCAATGCTTTCAATCACATTCGTTTCGTAGACACTTTCACAATCAGACTGTTTTTTTATGTGTTAAGTTTTTTGTGTATCATCATAATGGAACAAATCTTAATTATCGATTCAGTATTCATCGAAATATGATATGTGTGTGTGTCGTCTATTAGAAAATTATATTGATATACTAGAGAGAAATTCAGGGAATGGGAGGCCATTTATCTTATTTCTTAGGTCACTTTTTTTTACTTTTCGTTCGAGTATGCATTTTTGACATACATCGATTGCAGAACAAACAATGAATTGATATTTATTAACTCGAAGCTTTCTAAAACTGAAGATCTTCTGTGACGTAGTAAAAACATAAAATCGTATACTATATTCGTTTGTAGAAAGAGGCAGTTCGAATGTCCGTTTAAATATCAACATAGAAATGCAATGACATGAATAATCCAAAAAGATTTAAGTACAGATCTGCTTTCCATTGCAATTTTGTTGGGGTTCGATACGAAAACTCTATCTCTTTCGATTAAAATTTTCATTATTAATTATTATTAATTGTTTGTTTGTGCCGCCTTCGCATTTCTTCAAAGGGTATTCTTTGAATTGATTTTGTTTTGAGAGAGGTTGTTACATACAATCGCCGACATCTGAATAGAGATTAAATACATCGTTCTGTTTAAATTAAATTGATAAATTATAGCTAGACAGTAGAAACAAAGTATATAGCTTGAACTGAAGCTATTGTATTTTCTTCCTAGTGAAAATCTATAAACAATTCAATCATTGAACCACTCAATTGAATGGGTTTGAATCATACATGGGCAGAGGGGGTGTAAGCCCGGATAACCCCCCTCCTAAATCGTCCGAAGACCTTTTTTTGCTTTTCAAGTTTGTGAGGCATAGAAAAATCTTAAAAATTGCTAGGGTTTTTCGCAACAAAAAATTTCTTGATTTGCTAGGGTTTTTGGTTGGCTGATGGACCCCCCCTTAAATTTTTTCCGTGTCCATGTATGTGCTTTGAATTAAAGTGACCTATTAAATGATTTCATAATTTCAATTGATTTACTAATTTGACGCACACCGCTTTATGAATGCCGCATAAGCAACGCAGCTCACCCAGGATTTTCAGTAACAATGAGCTTAAAATAAAGCCACCCCGATTCTTTTATCTTTTAAAGGTATCGCTGTGATTAGAAATGATTTTAATCCAAAGCTATACAGCAATGCTGCAGATATACGGGCGCTAAGCAGCCAGTAAAAAAGCGGCCTTTCTTTTAATCTAATATCGTTGTACATTTTGGCTGAAAAAGTAAGCAAGAATTTCAAATATTTTCCATTGATAATTGCAATGCCGTTCATTATATATGTATTTAAATCTAGAATCTGAGTCTTACATTCAATCTCAATTTGGTTTTGAATTTGAATGTTAAAGTGGCGAAAATGAAAAATTCCCCCTTCAAAGACAAATAAGAAAAAAAACGAAATACCTTATCCGGATTATATTAATCCTTTGAATTTTACATTCTTTATTCAAAGAGTTATGCCCTACACCACAGTTTCGAATAACTTTCAATCTTGTGTTTGAAGTTAGCAGCTTTTGAATGGAGTGCAAACTGAAAAAGTTTAGTTAGTCTTATCGTGTTATGCTTCAGTTGTGAATATATTACATATATGATTGGGTTAGGATTAAAGTGGCCAAAAATATCGTTGAAAATAAAATGGCACCATCATTTTTTCCACCACTTTTTGAAATGATCAAATGTTGAGAATTGTATATGTTTCATTTTTATTTCCATTGAAGTTTCGGTTCACTTTGATTCCAATCGGTTCATATGACAGTCTCTAGATTTCTCTAATTTGCTGTTTTCATTTGTTTTTGCGAATATGGTGGAAATTTTGCTTTACCTTTTGGTAATATAGCCATATGGAATAACCAATCCTTTGTATCATTTTCTCTGCATAATTGTTGCCATTTCAATGGCATATTCACTCCGTCATTTTGTTTTGTCTTTTGCATTTTCTCTCTATTATTTCTCGCACTCTATTTCTATTCTTCAATTTTATTTGCTCGCATGCAAATGCACCCAACTTTACTTATAGTGTCACATGCCAAGTTTATATAATTTATAACACGCATATATAGAATAAAATATAAAGACATCAAAACAAAAGTATGGTAGACATGCATAGATAGACATAAATTATTATACACAGGGTGGCGCATATAATCGGGGTTTCCAGGGGGTGGGAATTTTGAAAAAACCTTTGTGTGGTATGTTGGGGTAAAAAATGGAAAATTTCTATCTGAGCAGAATTTTGAATTTTTCCACAGGGGTGGGGATGCCCTAAATATTGTTGCCCCTCCAAGTCGTGTGGGGATCCCCCCACCCCTTAAGGAGGCCGGGGGGTCAAAAAACCCCAAGGTGTGATTTTTTTTTACATGAAACCCATAAATTCGGAATCAGCATGCAAAATTACCTTAGAATTGATATTTTTTTCATTCATCTTTTTGGCCAAGTTTCAGTGCCCCAAAATTTGAGGCACCCTCACCCTCCTGGGGAAAAATTCAAAATTCTGCTCAGATAGAAATTCTCTATTTTTTACCTCCAAAGAGTAAAGGGTTTTTCAAAATTAACCACCCTCCCCTGGAAACCCCGATTATATGCGCCACCCTGTATACAATATGTGTATGTCTAACTGAGAATGAAAATAACCGAACAAATAACATGTAATGCTGTTGCCCACAGAAATGTCTGTAAGCATGAGCAGGTGATGAGATACTTCAAGTCATTTTCATTCTCAGCTACATATATGTAATTTAGTGTGGAATAAAAGCTGTATATGGACAACACAACCCCCTTGTGCTAACTTTTACTCGAAAAACTTTGTAATAATATCTACACATATTGAAACTTACAGATATACACAAACACACATACATGAATGGACGAGCACGTATCGACCAATAAACAGTTACACTTTTTAACCATTTTTTTGCCACATGGTATTTTAAACATTTGGTTTATTTGTTTTTTTTGGAGTAAATTTAGCATAGGAATGAATAATGTCGATAAAGTATGAAAATAAACTGCTGCAGTGTTGAGAGAAAGTTTATGTTTGTGTGTGTGTCTGTGAAACAATCTAGATTTTGAAATAATATAATGAAGAGCAAAAGGGAATAAAAAGGTCACATAACTGTCGTCCCTGTCAACACTAATTTAAAATCATCCAAATCCGTTGCATTGCACCATCAAAAAAGCCAATGCACACGCACATATGTCATGGTAGCTTAGAGAAACGAGCAGGTTGAGTGAATTGTGCAAGCATATTGGCCAACGTCGGCGTATATTTTGTTGTTATTTTTTTGTCGATTGTCCTCTTCATACACAAGAACACACACACACATACACATACACACAAAGCGAACAAAAATTAAATAAATAATGCGATAAAGTCGTATGGTGCAGCATCAATAATAACACCCAGACCCAGAAGAACTGAAATGTAGAAGTGCAACTCAATAATAAAAGCTTGAATATAAACCTATAACAATAACAAAAACAAAATCCTATGTATAAACAAACACATTGCGAAATGGCATCACAACAGCAAATAGGAAAACACTTAAGCGAATTTTGAATGGGAATTCAAGCCTCATAAATTTACAAACGAGAAAAAAAAAACAGAAAAAAGAATCGAATAAAATATCAACTATATGTATGGGAAGAAAATATGCACATCCATATCTTTTTACATTCAAAAAAACAACAAAATATTTGCGATACAGTTCAGAGAGTGCACGTCGTAAATGATGCTCGTATAAATGCACTTGCACAAAAGGTCCGCATAAATAATTGTCTTGTTGTTTGTATACATACATGAAAGTTTGTTGCTTATTGGTGCTAATAAGTAACCAACAACATGCTATATACGGGCCCTTAACTTCATTTTGCGGATTTCCACTGTTGCTGTCGTCTCCTTCTCTCTTTTTCTCTCCATTCATTCGCCACATTTCATATATAATAACAATAATTTAAAAGTCTTTCATCATTTTTCCAGGGTTTTTATTCCATTAGACTTTATGCCGTTAGATCATTTCATCAGAATTTCAATTTTATCTCTGGTCGTGGTTTTGTTTACATTTTTCTCTTGGTTTCAAAAGATGTTTGTCATTTATGCTTCTGTATTAATTATTGGTCGACACATTGTACAAAAACAAAGGAATTTTTAAATACCAATTAGTCGTTATGTATACCGGCTTTTTGAACAATTTGAGCGCATAAAGGCTATTTAGCATTACATAAAGCAAAAAAAAAAATGATGAAAACAACGTATAACAAAAACCATTTGATGTAATTGTGTGCAATGATTACCATTTTAAAATGATGCAAAACCGTATTTCTGTCTCTTATACCTTTTTGCATGCCATTGCTTAACAAATCGAAAAGAGAAAACATTTGAGGGTCGTATGAATTGTAATGAATCTTTTGGAAATATTATTCATCATGTCCTTTCGCCTAGTTACATTTAAATGGTTGAATATCAGCACAATCATTGTAGTCGAATTGATGACTGATACAAAATCATTCATATTGAAAGTTACGTCCGTAATGCTGCACATTTCAACTCCAATCGATTCAAGTAAAGTCATCATTGGTAGCTATTTGACGACATACCATTCAAATTATTTGCACACTCACAATGATTTGCATTGCATTTATGAAGCAACCTTTTTTTATCGCTGAAAAGCACACATACACACATCAAACTGAAATATTTTTGGCTGGCCAAAATTTCTCATTTGGCTGTGCTCAGCTGCTAATTTGTATGAGAGTGAATAAGAGCAGATGAGTTGAAAAAATTTTGAAATCCCTCAAAATCAACGATAAAGGAATCGCTTCAACAATTTCTTCGTTCATTAATAGATATTAATTGGCTTGACCAGATGGTATATATTTCGGCTGACTCAAATTATCTAAGTACAATGCTTGTTTGCAAACGGCATCCTGCGAGCAAATTTGTATAACCAATTCGTGAAAATAGTTTTTGCTTCCATATTATATAAGACCAAACATATATTTTAAATTAAATAATATTTACAAAACGGTTCATTCTTTGTGATTTTTTAAAACAAGATTATGCTGCCCGAAGAAATCCAACAATATGTACTGCTTTTATTCGTCGTTCTCTCTCTATCTCGCTCTATTTATCTCTAAATAGTTTAAAAAAACATGCTTTTCCTGCAGAAAATAATATTAAAAAAAATATATACTTTTTCCATTGTGTTTTAAAATGCAAACGTACAGCGTACACACATGAAAGAAAGCGTTGTTTTCCGTTGAGAAATATATTCCTTCGTTACATTTCTGTTCCATTTAAATTTCGATTTGGTTTTATTTAGGTTTTTTTTGGTTTAATTTTTCTACAAAGTTAAACTTTTGAATCGAATCTGTCAAAAACACATTAACACAAAACATACAACCGAACACCCATTACACTTAACTATGTATTTTTCGTCGTGTTTTTTTTTTGTGTTGAAAAAAAAAGTTTTAGCATTTTCCTGGCTCTGGTCTAATTGCCATTTTAAAACTGTATGTGTCTACCCTACCTTTCGGTAGTTAATTGAAAGAGATTTATACAATTTACATAGACTAGCATAATAATTTATTCTCTCAATTCTGCCATTTTATATTGCTTTGCCTGGTGCCGTATCCTTATTTACCGTCTTTCCATTTAATTATCACGTATTTATATTTAAAAAAAACTGACTTTTTCTATGAACAAATTTTACCATTTCTACATAATTTATATTATTATATACATAGTATTTTTTCTACTTTGTCTTATTTTCGTGCCGTTTGATTTTAATTAGTGCAAATATTCCAAATTGACACTTGGCATCCATTCAGATACGCAATTGGTCGCAAATAAATGTTCAAACATATTTGTTGGCCATTCATTTTGCATTGATGCCAATTGGCTGATGTGATGTGTAATTAGTTTTCGAAAATCTTTCTTAGCCTTAGAATACATCCGTTCGGAAAATTGAAAAGGCTTCTCAGCACAAAACTATTTTTGAAAACCAATTTACTCATATCGTGAATGAAAAAAGTTTTCTTTTTTTTTTCTGCATCAATTATATATTTCTTCCTTCATTCATCTTACACACAAAAACATTCCAATATTTTTTTGGATTTCCAATTTTTGTTGTTGATTTTTTCACTTTAAACCCATAGCAAATACCATCGTCAAATGTTTATTGAAAATTATTATTTTGTGAGTGGGATTTCTCACTCTATGTTTGGTTTTTTTCTGCATCGACAGAAGTTTAAGGAGTGAAAGAAAAAACAATCCCTTATATGCCGTTACAATTTTGAACAAGAAAATAATAATTTCGACGATAGTATTTTCTGGGTTTTCGTTTAAAATTGGAAACTTTTTTTTTGTTTTGGTTTGATTTTCGTTCGTTCTTTCAATCAAATGGTAAAACACTTCAGGCACTAAATTCACCAGGAATAGAGATCCAGTTTGGCGTGAATTCATTCCAAAACAGTCAATCGTTCATTCGGCATTTATTTCAAATGCATTTGCCATTCCTGGATTTTTCCGTTTTCTTTTAAAATTATATTGTTGTTGTTGTTATTGTGTTATGCAGTGATGGCGATTGAGTGTTTTTGGAATACTGCCAAAAGAGCTATGCACCGAAATGCTTACTAAACAATTGACCGTGCACACAGAAGCAACTTTTACCATTTGATCAAATAACACATTCACATACACACACATATATATCTATATACAAACTCACACTCACTGATTTATTACGAAAAAGTAGCGTAAATTGTTTTCCTTCTTTGTCGATAAAAACCAATTCAATTAACCGAACGTTCTGTATTTTTTTCTCTTTCTCTTTCTTCCTCTCTATGTTTTTTTTTCTCTCCTCTATCCAAATATTGACGTGAATGCTTGTGGTGTTGAACCACACAAATAAACGAAAAAAATCTAACCAAATCCATCGAAACTGAACCAATTCAAATCCGAACCGAATCGAACTTCATCTATAAACCTTCTTTCTGAATCGCAGGAAATAGACGAACGGCAAGCGTTAGATCGGTGGGTTACAGTGATTTATTTGTGCTAAGCAAAAAGGACATGTGGGATGTTCTCAAAGAATATCCAGCGGCTAGAGTTCGATTAGAGGCGATTGCTGTCAAACGTCTGGAAAAATACAAAAAAGCTCCACTGGAAAAAGGTTTGTTGCTGTTGGAAATCTCACGACCCTTTTGTTGCTATATCCGATTTCGTTTCTCTCATTCTTCTTATAAGTTTTATATTTTTTGTTGTTGTTGTTGTTGTTTGGTGATTATTTCTTCTTTCTTTTGGCCGTATGTATGTCTGTCATAAGAACATTCGCTTCCGGAACATTGAACAAAATCAAAGTACTCGACGTTTTCCAAATGCGTTTGATTTGAGAATGGTTAATTGTGTGTATGTGTGTTTGAAGTCAATTTCATATGTGTTTGACTAACAACACAAATTGTGTTCGACTTTATTTTACATTACTGTTCATATCACTGGTTTTGTTATACAATGAGAATTCTCCCCAATTAATATCAGAAATGCTGACACCAATCGCACCACATTTTCCTCAAATCGATTTGTTGTTGATGTTATTGTTTTTATTTTGTTTTCAAAGTTAGTCAATTGCAAATTTGAACTTTTCTGTAAACATGTTACCGTACACGAGCACGTCATGAACAGAAGAAGAAAAATCATACAAAAGAATCACATCCACAATTGCAAATCCACATCTCTATCGTATTGTTCAATATGTAACTGCATGGTTGTTCGTCATATAACACTATATACAAGTTTTCCTTTATTTTCCCGGTGAAACAACTTTTGGTCTACCCAACTTTTGATTATACTAGGTAATATACATTGAAGCAAGCAAACAAAATGTGAATAAGTGCGTCCACAGTTGTTTTTATTTTCAATTTTTTATTCGTTTTTTTATTTATATAATCGGTTCGTTTTCACAAGCATTTATTTTTCATCAATATAATTATTATCCCTTTGCTTTCATCTCGTATAGCAATGCAATACTAATGAAATGTTCGATAATGCATTTTAATAACAAAAGAATGCATTCATATACAACTGAAATAATGTTTTATTTTTAAATAAATAATGTAGAAAAGTCTGTATTGTGTGAAACATCTAATTTGAAGTGTTCGTGTTTCTGTTTGTTTGTCTCTCTCTCTCTCTCTCTCTCTGCTTTGGCCACAGTTGCAATGGGACGTTGTCAATCAACACCTGGACTCGTTGAAACCAAAGGTCGAATATCTATCTTCGAAGATATGTGGCTAAATTCAGCTCCTCAGCCAACAATCTACAATCAACAGCCTTTGATTAGGTATTTGATTTTATCAATGAACAAAAAGTGTTTCTTTTAACCACTCTTTCTTTCCCATTCGTCGTTTCCTCTTACTATCGTTTCACTAAATAATTGTCAATCAATCTCAATGAATTCGTGTTTGAATTTTTCAGTCGTGCTCCAAGTCCTCGATCAACCAGAGGCGATCCAATTTTGGAGCGCCCCACTAAAGTTATCGATTCACCCGGCTCAATTAGTCCAAGTGTACACAGTTCTGACGAACGACCGCGTAGTCGTGCAGCATCACATCAGTTCCGACCACAATCTCAACCAAGTCGATCAGGTTCAAATAAAACAAAACAAAAAAACAATACCAAAAACCAAAAACATATCTCATATCATTTTGACAAATTTTATTTTCACACTCTCACTCTCATTTCATCTAAATACGTTTTAATTTATTCATTTGAAAATTATGTTGTTTTCTTCCTTTATTTCGTGTTGGCAAGAAAGCGGTTTCATTTTGTTTTTCTGTTGTAATAGTTGTTGTTGTTGTTGATGTTCATTTACAATTAATGAATGCTATAGATTAATGAATTGTTTTGTATATTTGTTTGTTTTTCTTTTTTTTCATTGGGTCAACTAAACTAGGACATCATCCATGCGAATCTTTAACACACTTGGAATCATCGGGAGCGACACCGTTGCTCGGTTCACACGAAGCCTTGGAAGATGAAATCAAACGTCTGCGTGAACGATTGCATACCGTTGAAAATGAAAATGTTGCATTGAATTCAAAATTATCACAACAACAATGGGAATTGGAAAATCGTTTAGCTGATATTGAAATGCAATTATGCGGCGCATCATCAGCATCAAGCATCGATCACGAAGAAATAGATGTTGAAGATGTTGAACGGAATCGTGAGAGTATCATTTAACAAAAGCTGCCCAAACAAAAACGATCATCACCACGTGTCGTTGTCATCGTTTTCGTTGCCACACTTTTCCATTGTTCATCATTCCGTTTATTTTCACGATATTATGATCGCAAAGAGAACCAACCAAATTCAAAATTTGTTCGTTTCATATTTTAAATAGAGACTATATATAAATATCAGGAACAGTTTTTTTTTCGTCAATTTGCACATATAGACATTTTTCATGCTACCTCGAATCGATTCAAACGGCATTCAGACTCGAATTTGAACACACACACACACACATTCACACACACAAATTACACTTTTTGCAAATACACTAATTGATGCTATCCAATAGTCGAACGCTTTGACTTTTCAGACTCGCATACAGAGGAGCTTTTGAAACAGTTTAGTTTCGATCATGATAAACAATCTAAAAAACCATCAAAACTAAACGTACTGAACTGGCTATTTTCGATTTTGACAACTACAGTTACAATTATTCCATTTAAAGGCAATTAGCAAATTATGACATGTAAATATTATATAAAAAAAAATCAATCCAAAATCACCATAATAAATAAATGGAATATTTCAACCAAGACAAAACACAGAAATACCGTATTGAAAAAATAAAAATAAAATAAAAACAACCAAAATCAAAATACGATTTAAAGAGTTATCAACAATTGTCAATGTTTCATCGATGTTCGACCAAAAAAATAAAAGAAAGATTCATAGAATAAAAATTGGTGTGCTTTGTGCATTCGTCGACTTCATTCGGAATAGAGGTCATATGTGTATACAGCTGGATATCTACAGAGAGCACATTGCAAAGAAAATAAATTCAAATAGTAAACAGAGCTGTGAATCTAAAATTAAATTTAAGTTGTAACCAAAAGAGAACAAAAAAATTTAATTCATTTCAAAATATTGTCAGTATAATTAAGCAAATATATAAATAGCTAAATAAATATCGGAACAAAGCAAATAACAGAAAAATCACTAAAAAAAAACATGGAAATTGAATGATTGATGTCTTGAAATGGCTAGCAAATCAATGATGCTTACAACCGTCAAGATGAAAGAAAAAGAAACTTCTTCCTTTCACTCTGATGAGTTCGAAATGTCAAACGTGAATAAGGCAAACATTGACAACAACAAACACACCACACACCATATTTGTGGAATGAAATCGGAACAAACACACTTTACTGCCACATAAACACACACACACACACATACACACGAGTCATTCGCAGAAAATAAACAATAGAAAAAACAGAATTGTTTAAACGACTCGAACTATTTAACGAAAGCTTCGCCGGAATTATAAGAAGACAAAGAAAAAACGGTCAATTTGCAAATAAATAATAACAAAAACACTGATTATAATAAAATAACAGCTTTAAAATTCATTTTTTTAAGGAAAAAGAAGACAAAAAAATAACTAACCAATTTCTAAACCTTTGTAAAGAACTATGAGTCAGTGTCAAGGTTTTTCTCCGTCGTCTTAAAGCAACGAAGGACTAATTTGAGCACGTATTGTTCGTGCGTATGACATTCCATTGCGCTACTTGCATATTGCGAATATTGATAATAACGTAGACAGAATTTTAAACAAAATTTAAAATGGTTTAGTTCTTTTTAATAATTAAAATTACGTAAATGACAAATGAACAACAAACCAAAACAAAAACTTATTTAGGAATAAAACGAATCTACGAATAATTATTTAAATAATTGAAAAGAGAAAAAAATGCAGTAAAAACATAGAATACATATTCCATTATATGAAAATCAATAAATTTTCCCTTAAACCAAAAAAATATACCATGATAAAGAAAATCATCTTTAATTATCTTCAACCGAATTATTTCTCTCATTAGACAAACGAAATAATAATAAAAAAAAGAAATAATAAAGATGTTCATCAATTTATTGAGCCATTCCTAGGGATTTATTTATCTAGTTTAGATAGAACGAATTTTCTAAAAACAAACACACATACATGACAAACGAATCGAATATATTATATAAATAATAAACATATATGTAATTTTGAATTTCTCGTTTATTTGTTTTTTTAAACGAAATATGTTGTGTGTAACCGTTTCTTTAATTTAATCGAATTTTTGCAATGTCTATTTCTCATTTTTGTCTGTTTCTGTTTTCTTTGCTTAATACATTTTTCAAACTTAGTGACTCCGCATTATGCAAGGCATATTTTATTTAATGAGCTTTTTATTTCTTGATAACCTTTTAATTCCATTTCTTCCATCACATCGCATTTTATCAAAATAAATACAAGAAAAAAAAAAAATTTCAAAAAAAAAACAAACAATTTTGATCAATTTTTTTGATATTTTAAGTAGTTTAATATGAAACAAATTTTTGATAACGATAAAAGCGGAGTTTCAATATGGCCACAATCTAGCCCTCATTGAATAAATCAATCGAAACCACTGTTAATGTAGGCATTCCGATGTGAACTTAGGCACAAAAACGGAGAAACCAATCACATGGAATATTCGTTGATGTGCTCCAAGAATTCATGTCAAGCGTAGATTATCTATGCGTTAAGTAGAGGGATGTGAAATATTAAATATTGAAACATACATATTCAGTTATTTCAAATGCTAGTAAGCGTATCGATCTGTGGATATTAGAAATTGATATTTTCAACATTGCTCAATCAAACCGGAGCCTTTCATCAAAAGCTTTCATCAAATCCGAACGAAA
Source organism: Contarinia nasturtii (assembly GCF_009176525.2). Classification (NCBI taxonomy): domain Eukaryota; kingdom Metazoa; phylum Arthropoda; class Insecta; order Diptera; family Cecidomyiidae; genus Contarinia; species Contarinia nasturtii. Next base: position 4,572,302 of record NW_022197768.1, read on the forward strand.
TTCTTCTGTATGGTTTGGCACATACACTCACGAACAAAAAATACTAATAATAATAAAACAAACTAGAAATCAATCCGTTGTGAAAGGTTTCAATAAAATCTTCCGGTTTTTGACTGACGTCACAAATAGACATTTTTTGGTTTCCGTTTGCAGTTGAGATTAAGTTTTTTTTTTCTGAATTTATTGAAACACATTTTTTTGATAGAACTGTAAATATTTATTAATTGCGGTGTTCTTTCATTACTGACCATTTGGTTCCGACGAAAGTTGACAGATATTCGGAATCAATAAAATACATTCTAATATATACACAAATATTTCTTCAAAAAAATTATAATAAATACTTTTAAAAAAAAACAAGAACAAAAATATAATGATGTAACACGAGGCAATTGTTAAATTTATTATTGAGAAACTCATTCAAGTAATCATTTAAGCAATGTATGTGCTTGCCGGACTCTTAATCAAATTGAATTAACAAAGTGGTTTGTGTTAAATGTACATTAAAAATTGAGCGGTGACACCATTTCGATGGTGCTGATTAAAAAAACTTCGTTATGGATCAATAGAAGAAGACGTTTTTTTTTTCAAACTCAAAGACTAAAAAAAGCTTTGTAAAACCAAACTAATTAAAAGGATTAAAAAAAAGAAACATTTTCATAATACAACAGTTATCAGTAGAAATTTACAAAAGAAAAAAACAAACTTATTTACTTTGGTCCATTGCAATCGATGAGAAAATCTCAACTAAATTCGAAACAATCGAAAGTGAAAAAACAACTGATACACCAGTATGATGTAAATAATATATTCAAATAGAAAAAAGAAGAAGAAGATGAAAAACAAGTGCTGAATAATAGTGTTTGTGTGCTATTGTTTCGTTTGTGTATTCAATCCTTTGCATTGACACCTCTACATTTCAAAATTGGACTTCATTTCAGTTTACCTATGATTTTCACTGTTTGAAAATTCTATTATTATCACTTTTGAGAAATATGCAAAATGAATAATTTATCAAAATAACAAATCAAATTTTGTATAAAAAATATTCTAAAGATAAAAGCAATTACAACAAGTAAATTCAAACCACTACCAAAAAAGGCATCTGTTGTAAGAATTGTGTTAAAAAAAATTCAGTGCAAACGACGAAACAAATCGCCATTTATATTTGGATTCATGTTTATTCGAACTGTATGTTGAATATCAATATTGTAAGATGCATTTCAACAACATTTATTCTGAAAAAAAAAATCACCCATCTACGGTAAAAATAATGCTGAACAGCACCTCCTAGCAGATTGCAGATTTAACGCACGTTTGACTGCTAAAACGCTTGACTTCTTAGGCCAATGTTATAGATACAGTCATAAAAAGACTTATGTGCAGTCCTTCAGGTGGTTTTGTAAGACAACCTTTTTAATTAACACTGATGCCGTGACCACCGGTAATTTTTTATTTAATAATGAAAAAATTGAATTACATAAATATACAAAAATCGAAGAAAAAAACCAATTGATCGCCTAAGACATCCGAACAAAACATCATCAGTAAAATGGCATATTTTAGAATTTAGAAAGAAAAAGAAATTATCAGAGGAAAAAAAAAACAAAGTCGAACTCAATTTTCTCCAGAAAATGGCATCAAAATGTATTGATATTAGCAAGAATCAGCTAAATATGTAGAAGGACAAAGATAGAGATGGAGACATAGATAAAGAAAGAGAGAGAAAGAAATTGAAAAAATAATAAAGAAAATCAGAGTCAGCATTGAGAATCCTGAAATATTGCAACTGGGACCAAAATGATAAGTAACAGACAAGAATGATATTCATTGTCAATGAATCATTGAATATAGTCAAATGATTACAAGCTAATCCAATGAAAAATGCAGCTTTGTCATACAGATGATAATAAAATGAATGCAATAATGATAAAAAAAACACAAAATGAAAGAAACACATCGAACTTCATGATACGATCTATAGGATCACACAAAAGTATGAATTAGAAACGACGAAAATTGCTATGAAAACATGTCTGACGTATATTCTCTCTCCTTTTTCTATCGTGGGCTCTATTTCTCTATGGCTGCATTTCATTTTATTATTATGTATGCATATTTACTACTCGAAAATACAGGCATTTTAATGAGCGGAAATAACTAATAGTTCTTCGAAAAAGGGGAGGGAAACACAAAAATAAGCTCATTACATTCTGAGCTTATTTTACAAGATAACGCGTTTGACGGATCACAGCTCATAAACAACTTAAGTACGCTCTAAAGAGATCTCATCTAATTCATTGCTCAAATAAAAAAACGATTTACAATTTAAGTCTAGTTTATCTCTACACGAAAACACAAAATCACAACCATAAAAAATAAAATTAAATTAAGCTCATTTTCTAGCATCAATAAAATCTGTAAACAATACAGACTTTTTGAAATTTAATTGAAAACTCCCTTTGTCCCATTTCCCTCTCCACATTAATTGATTTTTCGTCATCATCGACCCCCCTTTTTTACATATTTCAAAATTGAATTTTCTTTTATAACCATCTTTGTACGAAAATCCAAAATAAATAAAAAAAAAACTGAAAGAAATTACGAAATGACGATTCAATGCACAAGGAAAATAACGTTTTTCATTTGTATTTGATCATCAATATCGAGCAACCTATGTAAAACTTATTATCGACAAGTTATGTTTTCAAGATAAAAAAATTAATATATCGCAACGATTGTTTTTTTTTCATTGTTTTGGATTTTTGCTCAGTTTATTACATCCATTTCAATAATAAAAAAATGCTACAAACATTTCTGACAAAATTTTTTTTATCTTCAAATACGTTTTTAAAGTAAAATTGTTATAGTTCTAAAAGAAATGGTTATCAATGCCATCTCATACATACGAAAATTGTGTGCATTCAAATTGACGATTTGAATAGATTTGTATACAGAGATAAAAAGAAAAAGATTATGTGTTACTAAAATTATCTCAATTAGTTCTTAGAAATTAATTTCACTATTATAGTTTAAAAGCGCAAAATAAAACTGGACATACGCTGACAACAAATTGAATGATGAAGATTTTCTTTTGTTTAAATAATAAAAAAGAAGGCAAGCTCAATTTTTGCATTCCGATGCGCATTAACATCATTTCTCGCTCGATATCGACAATCAATCGACACAAATTCGAAGCATCCAAGTACACTCGCATACACAACCCATCAATTCATCTCAAAATGTTTGGGGCCGTTTTCCACGTTTTGCACTTCCTTCACATTCCATTCGCATTCAAATTGAAAACGACAAAAATTTCTCAATTGAAAATCGATGACATCAACAATATATGGAATGAATTTGTACATATTAATAAAAATGAAAAACAAAAATATATTTATATGTTAAAAAAGTATATATATATACATATTTAATTAAATTCAAAAATTATTACTGATGAACAAACAAGATAAATAAATTTAAAAAAAACCAACAACAACAAAATATGATATGAAGTAAATCTAAAAAACCGCAAAATGACACGAACATAATTAAATGAGAGGATATTTGTTAATAAATTGAGTTTCCAAAATCATATTATTGTAATTTCTATGAAATATACAAATATGGGTAAAAAAATAAATAAAAAACCAAAGCATTCTATGAATTTTTTTCAAACATTCTTTTCACTTAGCGGTTGTCATCACAATTGATGCGTCCATCACGATAAATCATGCTATCCGTTTAGGTTGTATTTCACAAACGGCTCACCTTGTGGTGATCGGGCCCCTGGTCAGAAAGTATAACACACACACGGCAGGCCAGACCGCGGTAAGTTTTGTATGTTATATCGATCTTATGCTGAACTGATACATCTCTCTTGGACCATAAATGGATACAGTTGTATTCATGTATTTCCACGTTCAGAGATGCCGTCATTAATATAAATCATGACGTTGACCTTGCATTTAAAAATGGTTATGTTTTTGGAAATTGTCTCTGATTTCATTCGGTGGCAAGTTCAAAAACAATTGCAAATTTCTTCAAGACACTGATGCTACTCCAAATAAAGCGCAAATTTCGGCATTGTATGCGTATGCTTCAATGTCATTTGATGTCATCAACACGAGCTACATAGCACACATCATGTAATAACTATCATTTTGGGAGCAAATGTATGAAAAAACATGATTTTTTGTTTCGTCTTTTGACAAAAATGTAATTTTATGTAAGTGCAAATCATTTACGTGGGAACAAAATCATAATAAAATATACACGCCGGAAAGAAACGGCAATGCTACGATTCGTTTGAACTTGACGAAACTTTTTTAAGTTAAGATAGATTGACGTTTTGCTGACGCAAAAGTAAAACTTGTGATCAACATATGCATAAATATATTCGAAGTCAATTGATCGTGACAACCGATTTATAAGTTTTGATATCAGAACACTCAACAAGTGAATTCAAATGTAAGATAATTGACGACTAATAAAAATTGCAATTTTTTTTGTTTGTTTGTTGTTTTGTTCGTTCTTGATACTTAATTTGTCGTCACCACTATAGCTGACTCACTGAATATCATTATTTTCCTCTGTATTTTTTTTTACAAAAATAGTACCGTGAACGATGTCAATTTTTATTCGCCATATTACAGTCAATGTCATCGACAAATAAAGCAAATGAAAAACATACAATTTTGTAAAGCCATCTCCGTCGGTTGTTCGCTTAATAATCGTATATGCAACACGAATAGGAATTACCTTCCTCACATTCTACATTTATTATATAAAAATTACAAATTACCTTTCTCATGGAGAGAAGGTGTTTGAAAAAAAAAATGAAACTAGTGGCATATTTCGAGCGGGAGGGGAAGAAAAGCGATAGTTAAATATCGAAATGTTGTCTGCTTGAATTGCTTAAAATTTCGAATTGAATACAGATTATGAATCAATAATCTGGGATTAAATAGAATTTATAAATACGTTTACGCGTACAGCATAAACGGTGTGCTCTGTGTACACGATCGTGTTTATCTTATTTTGGTTGCGAGAGAGTGAAAAATACGGTCACAGATGTATTGTATACACCAGATCGTATTACGTCATATTACAATCACCTATATTCCAAATATCGAATGAAATACACAAATAGATGGCTTTTAAATTCACTTTTTTTATTGTGTGTCTCCATCGTCTCGCCTCTTCACTTTGATATTGTAAACTCCAATACCTGTACAAATTGTGTACGATTGACATCGCCGGGGGTTTATGTAGAAGAGTGAATAAACGAGTGCGGCACAGATATACACACACACACACGAAGAGAGAGAAAGAGAAACATACGCCTGTTGCAAAATTTCTCACACATATTTTATCTGTGAGTAAAAAAAATGCCGATGCTCAGCTATTTGCAATGCTCTATGCGAATGAGAGAAGGTAAACACAAGCACCAACATCGACCCAAAAAAACACGACAAATTTACGAACGAAACAATCCCGTAAAACGTTTAACTATTGAACATATTCATTTTTTTTTGTTTACCTTTTAATAGCGAATAACAATTTATATTCACCAAAATAATACAAAGAAAAATAATTAAAATTTCAGTGCTAGGTGCACTGTTTCTGTTTCGCGCTCTGTCTGCCTCTATCTCTCTCATTCTCTTTCTATGTACTTTACATTGTTGTTATACAATAAGCGTGCGCACAAACACAAGCACATGCAGAGAACTCGTTTTACGCCGCTTGGAATCGAGCATATTCATTTGGTTTCGGTATGTAACAACCGCGATGGTCTTTCACGCTCGCGCTCATTTAGTCGCTGTCTTGCTCGCTCACGTATTGTGGCCGCGCATTTTTTTCTCGCCTTCTTCTTTGTGTTGCTTTATTCTTTAAACATTTTGTTTCGCGTTGTTGTTATTATTATTGCTGCTGTTTGTCGTTTTTCGTGTATCGCACATCGTTATACTGTGCATATGTACCTGTATTATATGTGTTATAATCATATACATTCGCAACGACGCGCGCACATTAAGTTCCACCAACACTCACATACGCAAATACAAATGCGCGCGCTACGCGATGCCAATCGGTTAGGGCCAGTTGTTTTGTTATTCTATTGAGTTTGTTGTGTGTCTTTTTTCTTGTTGTCGCCGTTTCAGTTACCTTTCGTCAATCATACAGGTGAGATTCGGATTGGCAATTCATACAATTGCTCATCACGTTTTAATAATAATATATAGATATTTTTTTGTTGGTTTTTGGTTTTGTTTTCGGGACTTAAAAGTTGCAAAATTGATACATATCAGTTTTCGTAAAATGTACAAAAACATGTGTTGTGCTTTTTGAAAAAGAACATGAAAACGACGAAAAACACTTAAATAAATACACGGGTTTGTACGGGTGTTTTCAAGAGATTCAAATGCGCGCAACTAAATCAAATAATGAAACCACATGAAAACGTAAACAAAAACGTTCACATTAAAACACACAGTTTTATGTTATCGTCCCTCGATGAGCTACAAGTGTTCGATTTTACTCAATTTATCATTTTTCAATTTGGTATTTTAGGCATTTGTGCGTTTTTATCGAGGCCGCATTAAATTGTGATTGTGATTGATTCTCGCAAAAAAATGGTGTGTGTGTGTGTGTGTAAAAAAAACTATTCTACATTTAGATTTATGAGAGTGAGGAAGAAGCTGAAGATTGAATTTGATGATTCAGTCCCAATGGCTAACAATTGTGAAGAAATTTCTTTTTATTGTGTGTGACTGAATGATGAACGATGCTTTTGAATGTTCATTGTTTTTCAGTTGAACTCTTTAAATATAGTTTGTTTTTTTTTCCTCTCTGGATAACTTGACCAAAAGTCATTCTCTCATCATCATTATTATCATCAGCAACGGCATCGGCGGCAACAACAACACTAATAAAGGCAATTTAGCATAGCTCGTAAAAAAAAAACAATATACAAAAGAACACCGAAACGACACAGTGTGTGTGTGAGAGAGAGAGAGAAAGAAAATTGTCAAGAAAATAGTAGTCACGACGATGACTACAACGACAACAACAAACAATAACCCTAAAACAAAAGTAATTTATTTAAGCATGTGAATTGTGTCATGTTGCGCAGCCACAACTTTTATCCATTTGGAATCTTTTACCTCTGTCGGTTGATGGCTTTATCTGTGCTGAGTTCACTTTGAAAATATTAAGATATATGTTTAAATGGAGAACGCGATCTCTTGAGCCACTACACTGACAGGGAAAAGAGAGAGAAAAAGAGAGATTTGTTAATTTTATGCTTATTTTGGTTATTGTTATTGTGATGTTGCCATTATTATTACTGTTTCATTTGCAAGTTGTTTATTTAATATTGCGGTTACCACTGATTTAAAGCGCATGATTTTACCGCTTGCATTGAAAATTGATTATTCTCTCCACACAGGCAAATTAACCATTGAAACAAAACTATTTAAATGTAAGCCTGAGTGGCTGAGAATGAATGTGAAAATAGCCAATATCGGGCGGCGCGTTCCAACGCTTATGAAAATGAATTGATGAGAATTATAACTAAATTTTACTAAAGACACGAAAGAATGAGTATCTTCCGTAGAGCAATAGATCTTGTCAAACCCGTTAACCTTCATTCTCCTGAAGTGTCTCATATACTTTCTAAAAAATAATAATAACGATGATCGGCTATCCCCATTTTTATTCTTGGCCCCTCATAAATGGGAGGGCTCATTCGATTAAAACATTTTTGAAAATTTGAAGAAAAAAAAGTACAAAATCCCTGCAATTAGCTATTTCACTTGCGGCAAGTGATCATAATGCATAAAATACCAACAACCAGCCAAACAGTTTTCATTTAATTATTGGTTCGCTGCTGATAAGTGGCCAAAAGTTTTGCTAATATTAATCGTTAGTTCCGTAAAACGTGATGCATTTCATTTGGTTGAAAATTATTTTTATATGCGATTTGTGCGCACGGCACACACACACACTCACACGTTGTTAAATATCAGCGAAACAAATTAACAAGCAAAACTTGTAATGTAAATTACTGTCCGAATGGTACGAGAAAATATAAGCTTACGTAATAAATAATCTGAATAAAAGCAAACTCGTTATTCGGTCGGGAGCTATCGCACTTCAATAACTTTACGATGTATATTTTTTTGAATTGAAAAGAAGACGTAAAAAAAAGAAAAGACTAAAACTGGAAAAATCATCAACCGATAGTGCACACACAATGATGATTAACTAGTTCGAAATGAGCGAAACGTTGAATTGAATTATTAGGTGATCATTAATACTTGCAATACAAATCTGCATCCACGAGAAAAATAAAACACAACAGGCGGTAATACCGTTTGACGGCTAGAGCTGACTGCATTTGGTTGGAATGTCAGCGTACAAGCGCATTTTTCAAAAGAATTGGTTGTAATCGATGACAAGCGTGAAACCCAACTCTCTTGTTCGTTGAATTTACTTGCGCAGTCTCGATAAGATAATGTTGATGCAAAAGTCTGTGCAATCATTAAACCACCAATGATTTTCAGTTCATTTCATTCGAAAATTCCATACAATATAATCGATTGTATTCGATTTGGTACAAACGAAATTAAAAATTCCATTTTAGCGAATTTTCTCGCAAATTTTATTATTAGAACATACTTGAGAGTGAATCAAAAATATAAAATGACGACATCGTCGGGCGAAATAATTTTGTTTTTACTTGGAATTGACATGACTGTAATGTGAGCTACAAATGTGGGGCTTTGTATAAACACCTGCATCAATGTGTGGATGGATGGATTATTGTTATTAAGGCAATGCTAATTTAAATATTGTCGAATTTACTTTCCATTGATTAAGTTAACAAGACATTCATTCTTCGGGTGCTGCGTCTCGTGTACTTTGTACGCCGTAGTTTTGTTGTTGTTTTATGTCATGTTTTGCAAAATGAAAAATATTTCATCAGAGTCCATTCATGTCGATGATATTGAATTCAGATCGACATTTGATTCGTATCTCTCTCTCTCTCTCTCTCTCTCTCTCTCTCTCTTTCTCAGTCTCTTTCGATCATATTAAGCGCTAGATTAAACGTTAAAATGACATTCTTTATAAATCCCATTAGCAAGAACTTGCCAATGCTATTCGTTTCCATGCCATTTTGGTTCGCGATGGTGAATGCGAGGGCGCATTTTTTTTCACCTCTCGTGATTTGTGTTTATTTATTTATTTTTTTAAGAAAGAAGGAATAAGAAGGAGTAAGAGACAGAGAAACAGAAGCGAAACAGCAAAATAAATAACACGTTTTTGCTCATTCAGACAAAATTGTATCGATGTATTTGTGTACATAATCCGAAAGAGACGAAAATCGATAGTGAAACCAATAATATGGCCATATTTAGTCATCTGTGGGTCATAAAAATATTCTCTCTCTCAATATAGACTGTTGAAGGATAATTCCGTCACACTTGAAATAAAAATGAAAAACATCACCGCACATTTAATAGACGGTCATCAGAATTGATTTACGAGAAACATTCCAACACTGAATTTAAAAAATAAAAATCAACAACAACAGCAGCAACAGCAGCAGCACACGAAACATTTATTGTATATACTCTGACCGATACATGGACACAAACGCAAATCGGAGACACACTAAAAAAAGAATACCACTTCAAATTCAATTTGAATGAGTTTTTGAACGGAAAATGAACGGCAACCGAATGATGATAAAAACCGAAAGTGACCAGCAGTCAAATTCCATTAAGACCAAAATAAAAGGTCAAAATAAGGAAAAGACGGTAAAACAAGAGATTTTGTATGTATGTGTGCAGCCGAAGAAATGTGTATTCGAAATTAATCACAATGATCCACACTGTATTTTCGATATTTTAGTGGCAATATTATTGTGAAATATCCTTTATTTATATTAAAAAGTCATATTGCATCTATCAGAAGTGAGTAGCAGTGTGCGCTTCACATCAGTAGTTAAACTGCACCACACTATGGCAGAACGTTTGAATGCTAATGCAATGCGAAATATCAAGAAATGGCCAATTGAATGTATAAAATGTAAACAAGTTATTGCGTAACTTGGAAAGAATTCCAAAAGAAAAAGAAAACGACAACGACGACAAAAACAGAAGAAATGAATGGGAAATTGTTGTTCAAAATGACTTAAATCGTTGTGCCTTTAATAGTGTATTTTTTATGGTCAAAAATGGTAGATTTTGCCCCGCAAAAACAAGCAATATGCTCACCACAACATTGCTAAAATGTTTATGTATATATTTGATGCAATGCGTTCATTTCATGAAAAATACGAAGTATGACATCATTTGATTGGAATGAATTTATATATATAGTTGCCTACAAAGAAACCATCGACGGCGGGGCTTTACGACAGCACTCACAACAATAACAAAATTGTGCTATTATGATTTTTTTTCTTCATCTTCGTTTTCGGTTCGTCTCTTCGCTCAACATTGAAGTATATACACACACTGAGCTTCAGACGGATAGCATGATGAATACCCGAGCACCGAGATGCGTGCTTGAATATATTTTACACAAAGTGTACAAAATGTGCAAGACAATGATCGTATGTAGATTGCTTTTTAAAGCATGTTTTGCGTGAGTACGCGCAAGAGCAAATCGCTGCCAAATGAATGAGTGTGCGCGTTCACGTTCACTCATTGTGCACGATCATTTGTTTGTTTGTACCTTTTCGTTAACCCGCTTTTTACCATCCGTTTTTCATATGTCGAAGAGAAATAAAAAAAAATATTTTAAATTCAATCTGCGTGTGTTACAACGATGACTATTTTCTTTCGTCGTTCGTTTTTCAATTTCGTTCATGTTGTGATTTGTTTTTTTTTTTTTTTTGTTAAATCCAAACTATGATTATAATCATGTCATAGCTTTATGTGTTGGAAACTAATTTTTTTTTCAAAGCTGTATCGTTGTGAGCAGCGCATGATGCAGACTGAATCTTCATTAAAGCATTTCAATTTGTCATTCAAGATGGCCCATTCATACAAACACACGAAATTGCACTGAAACGTACGAAAAAAGAGTCGTCGTTTTTTTAACTATAAAACATCGACCAGACAGAGAGTCAGTCACGTCATTTTAAAGGTTGCAAGTCATTTGAACGAAACAAATGCACAAATTACAAAGCACATAATATTAACATCTAATTATCAGATGAAATCAAAAGATCAAACCACGGTGAATATTATCAACGTGAGACGAAACTCAGCTTTTAACGTTTCCATGGTCGTTTTCATTTTTGTAATTTTCATTGAATGGCCAAATTGATGAATCGACAAAAAATAAACAAATTCATGCCAACATATTTTAATAAGACACATACTGATGTTTGGCCAATGAATATACACCATATGCTTACCATATATAAAACAATACTGTATCCATCGAAAATAGTTTGCAACATTAACCAATATGTGTGTGATGGTCACAACCGGTCAAACCATAAAGTAAGAATATTTCGTTTCATTCAAAATAGAAATTTATCGAACAAAACAAAATTTATTTTTCTTCAAAATGAACGTTTATAAACATGTTTAAGCGCATACTGATGAAAATGCAAATCGTACGCTTTCCAAATATCAGAAAGTATGGTATTACGCGCTTAACTCATATCTTCTATGGCATTATCAACGAATTTTTCATTTTACATTATCATATAATGTCGAATTGGACAGATGTGAAAGCCCGAAAATGCGATACATTTGAAAGTGCATTGAATCGATCGTCAGTTGAAAGAGAAATGTTTTGAATTTGTCATATCTTCGATAAATATACAACAAACGAAAACAACTGAATAATTTTTTCAGTGTAATTGAATTTCACTTTGATGTGAGGTGAGATACAGTTATTGTACCAAAATGAAATGTTTTTTGTATGCAAATATTGTGCGATGATCTTTCTATCTCTTTCTCTTTCAATATTTGTTTATCTCTCTCATTCTCTCGCCTCCTTCTCTTGCTAGTTCGTTCTGTCATCTTAATGTATGAGCATTTGTTTTCAAAGCAACAAAGTGAAGAAAAAAAACTAATATTATAGAATTGACATCATTTTTGTTGCCACAATAAACTTATGTATTCTCTGTTGCCATTGTATACGTGCACTTGCCAAACGCGCTTTACATGCTGTTTTCTTCCCGTGCTTTTTTTGTGTGTGCCGTTTTCTTCCCGTTCGCTCTGTCGTACATACGCAGACGATTTTAAATTTGTGTGATCATTGTATGGTGTTTTTTTTTGTTGCCATCATTAACTCTCGCGCTATGCCTCTCATTTGGCCAAGGTGTGGTTTTGTAAATTCCATGCAGCAAATACACCACGAATATAGAGTGTTCGAATAAGTTAAGTCTCCAAAATGTCCAAAAACTGTCATTTTCAATGTCTTCCAACACATAACAACCACTTGTCGTTACATCTAAACGTTTAATTGGTTTCTAAAGAACAAATAACGAAAAATGAACCAGAAAATATGACAACCAACCAACGCCAATGTAAAGAGATACTATGCAACTACCAATGGACGTGTTAAAAACAAAGAAAAACAATCAAGATGTGTGTACTGCATAAACCTTTTAGAGTTTTATTAAACAGATGAAGAAAAATTGTGTCAAATGGATTTTTTTTTGCTACACCATTGTCTACAAATCATTTATGGCATTGAATTCACACATTCACACAATGAAACATCAGCTACCAAATCAAATGATTAAAAAAAACGGAAAAAATGTTTTCTCTTTGTAAGAGATTCCATATTCCTTGGGCTAACAAAATTTCCAATTCAATATTTTCGTACGATTTTTACCGCCTTCACAAATAATTTTACTCAAGTCGTGAGCGATACGAAAACACTCGTTTAATCAGTACACACGTTTTGTATCACTTTCTTTCGTTCCAATTTAAAACAGAAAATTATCAAAAAAATTGCCAACGGTATGTCAATATTGCATGAGAAAATCAACTGAACCAACGAAACTATTTTAAAAATTACTGGCGTAATGTACGCATATAATGCGATAGCATGACATAGATTCTGAACGGTATTTAAATCGCAATGGTGTTGGTGTCGAAATGCGAGAGAGAGAGAGTGAGAGCATCTGTTGTAATTATTTTGTTTTCATTTCGTCTGTATGATTGATGGCGGCTGTGTAATCATATAGAAAATGCTGCGATCTACACTAAATACTATAAATACCAATTTCAATTGTAAATTGTGATAAGCAGCATTTTTTGTCAAAGTGTATGCTTTATTTATTGTTTGGCATGCTACTGCCTTATCATTAGATTTATTGACATTGCTTTCCACACACACACAAACACAAATTGCCGCCAGTTTAGAAATGAAAACTACCAGTTGCAATACCTGCATCTATATATATAGAAATAAAGTGGCGTGAATGATGGATATTTATTTAAAACATGATGTATGCCATTTTCGAAGGCAATGAATGTTCTATTGTAAGTTTTATATTTTGCGATTGCAATGGGAATGAAATTAATGACAAAATTGTTTGTATTGTACTACATTCACACGCATTAAATCGACATTGTTGAACTTGAACTGAACAGAAAACGTTTTTTTTTTTTAAACACAGATACGAAACGATCATAAACATTCTTAGTACACGTCCATCCAATTGCTATGCAAAAAAGTTTCAGCGGATTCAGTACAAATATGCGCTATACGAATGAACTCATTTTACATTTAACTTTTTCAAGAATACTTCGTTCAAATTGGTAATTTTCTTTAATAGACTTTGAAGCAAGAATCAAAGCCAAAGGCAATGCCTTTTTTTCTCCAAAGAATTAAACGAATCACATAGCAAATATGATTTGGAGTCGCTACTACTGTCGATGCTGCCACCGCCGCCGCCGCGTCCACCTACTTATTTCATTCATATTTGGTGATGTCAATTTTGTCATCCATCGAGACCGAAATTGTGTTGATCTGGTTCAATTTGATTACGTGTAGGCATTTTAGCGACCACATGCACGTTACCACTCCATATCGATTTGTTCGGACATCATAAATGAGAAATTGACTTAACTAATGTGACAATTTGAATTACAGTTAACTTACAAAGTATTGATGTTTGATTATGAGACTTGCTCGCATCAGTGTGTGAATGAATTTGTACCATTTACACTGCGATACCATTAAAAATGACATTTTCATTCAGAAAAGTATCCAGAGTGAGTATTTTTAATAGAGTATTCTCTATAATTCTTCTTTTTTGCAACACAGACATATCATTTACACTTAGTTTTACACAGTGAACGTGTCTGTGAATGTGTTGTACCAGTTTTGAACATTCAAAAAACTTAGATGGAAATAACACGATATATTATGTCATATTATGTTGATCATAAGGTAACTTATGAATGAATGAGTGAGCGTGTGATGATAAAACCAAAATTGTTGGCATTTCTGAAAGTGATGATTTTTTTTCGCTTTCGTCTTCACATATGCACAGTTCTTCAGATCTATCCATATCTATATTAACTTTTTGCTTGATGTATATCAAGCTTTAAAATCGTTTTCGGTTTGTTTGTGGCATAAATCAAGTTGTTTGTGGCATAACTCAAGCACTTGAAGCCAATTTTTTCGGATTTCTGAGTCCAATCCACAGATATGATATTTTTCTTTTTGGAAAATATGTCCAGAAAAATTATTTTCCATCGAAATGACGTTTGAACTTGATTTGTATGTTGTAACTCGAGTTCAAATTCTACGATATTGATTAAAATTGTTCAGTTTAGATGCCCTTTCGAAAAAAACATTGCCAACCTTGAGTAAGTGGTTCTAGTACAACAAACTACCGAATTTCTATGTATTTTCATGAATTTTTTGACGAAAGTCGATATCGCTCGAATTCAAATCATATAATTTTGATTAAATTGGTTAATTTTTCTGCGGACCCCTGGGGGGTTTAAAACATTCGCTTATGCATCGATACATCAAGCATTACTTCCAAGGCAGTGTACTTTTCTATAATTTCAATATTGATTGCGTGACAAATTTGAAAATTGGATTTTTTTCCATTGCTGTTATTTCAGTTGCAAAAAAAGTGTGTAACTTCTTTTCACCCATCAAATATGCATTACAAATACATTTAACAACGTATTTTAGTGCGCACAAACTTAATTGAAATAATGAATAAAAAAACGACGATAATGAAATTTCCATTGAAATGCGAAGTAAAATAATAGAAAAATCAATCTCGTTTTTTTCTTCTAAGTTTGAATGTGTTGTTTTTTTTTTTTTAATCAAAATGTTGGAAATGAGTGACAGCTGCTGTCATCTAAATTACATTGATGTTTAAATTATATATTTTCAATATTGTTTTAGATATTTGAAATCAAAACTCAAACTGAAGTGTAGTACGTGTAAACAAGGTAAATCTCATGGTTCTTGCACACAATCGGTGCACATGCACGCGCCAAATAGACAAATGCAATATGCCAACAGTGATGATTTAGTGTGAAGCTTTCTTTTTTTTTATCACTTATTAAATGACTTATAAATGCGTCTTTGTCCGTTTTGAGCATGCGAATATGACGAAACTGTAATAGATATCCATCAATTTATAAAGCGAAATTGAAATATTTGTTCATCATAAAATGCAATAAGTTTTTTTTTTATGGATTTCACGTAATATATTTATTATGATGTAGAAGCTTTTGGTCGACAAACGTGTCATACTCAATGCAAGAGCACACCAAATTTGAAACAGTCGATTTTGGTTTACAAACATTATCACGTAATATGTAGTTTGACCAAAATCGAATAAGTTACATACCATTTTGATTTACTTAAATCAATGTGAATGTGTACGTGTGAGAGAGAGAGAGAGAGAGAGAGAGAGATAGATAGATGTGAAGAGAAACAGTTTTTTTTGAAGAAAAAATGAAGCTACGACTTAATCAAAATCGTTGGTGCGTGAATCTCGATAAAACACCTGTGTAACGGCAATTTATTAGTGTGTTATTTGCACACTCATATGCAAAACGTTTTTTTGTTTATTCATTTCGATTTCATTTTAGTTTTTATTGAAGAAAAAAAGGCAGTAACTATTGTTTCATCGTAAATATCAATCACCGTGTGCAGCTATTCTTTTTCTTTCGTTTTTCTTTGAAACAATTGATTAGTGTGTGTTTTTTATTTCATTTTTTCTTGGCATAGACAAAACGAACCAAGAGTAAATTGTGTTGTAGATATAGTGGATTATATTTTGTGTCAAATATGCTGACAATGAGACGTTGCTAGCATAAACAATGGATATACGTGATTTAAAGGATGCTAAGATAACCCATACGGGTTTATTGCAGCACAATGCAGACGGTACAACGGATCTGCAAAAGATCACTCATGCGGGCCTGGTCGCACGTAGCCCCGAAGGAACAGCTGCCAAAGGCATGAACATTCGCGGCAATGAAGATCTATGGGTCGAAATTCAAGCAAATACATTCCGAAATTGGGTCAATGAACATTTAAAAGATTCAGATATGCAGGTGTGTTTGGCATTCGTTATCTTAATTACTTTGAACATAAAAAAATTCAATTCTAATTTATGTTTATAATTATGATTTGAGCACAGGTTTCCGATTGGACCACTGATTTTTGTGACGGTACACATTTGTGTACGCTAGTTGAGAATCTTCAAAAACGTCCACTGAAAGGATGGAATCGTCGACCTGCCAATCAACATCACTATCTGGAAAATGCATCGGTTGCACTCAAAGCAATTGAAGAGGATGGCATTAAACTTGTTAACATCGGTAAGGATACAAACGTTGTTACAAAAAAGATAGAAAAAATGATTTAAATATAATTGAATTTGCAGGTAATGTCGATATAGTCAATGGTAATGTAAAATTGATATTGGGCTTGATTTGGTCGTTGATTGTTCGTTATCAAATTGGACGTAGTAAATTTCCACCACGTAAGCTTATGCTGGCTTGGTTGCAAGCCGCATTGCCAAAATGTAAGATTAACAATCTTACAACGGATTGGAATAGTGGTATTAATTTATCTGCATTGCTCGAATATTGTCAACCGGGTTTGTTTCCGCACTGGAATACATTGGATCCAAATCAAAGTGTACGTAATTGTACAAATGCCATGAACATTGCACAACGTGAATTTGGCATTCCAAAAGTTCTTGAACCGGAGTATTTAGCATCACCATGGCTCGATGAACTTTCGGGTATGACGTATTTGTCGTATTTTATGAAACCTGGCGGACCAGGTAAGCAATTTTTTTCATATTATGCATTTATTACTACAAATTATTTGGATAAATTTTCTTATATTCTTAATTTTTTTTATTTAAACATTAGGCTACAATGCTACTATGAATTGGGCGAATAGCCAGTTAAAACATGAGGTCAACAATTTTACGGTAAGTCTATTTGTGTGTTTCTCATCATAATAAATTACAAAAGTAACAGTTCATTTTTATATGAAATTATTTCGCAGACTGATTGGAATGATGGACGCGCATTTTGTGAAATAATCAAAGGGCTAGGTGGTTCAGTGCCAGCACCAGATTCATTGAATGCACATCATTCATATTGGGAAAATAATATAAAAAAAGCGGTTGACGCTGGAAAACGTTTGGGTGTACAACCAGTATTATCGCCAAAAGACATGACCAATCCAGATGTCGAACACTTGGGCATTATGGCCTATACAGCCAATTTGCAATGGGTCACCCCGAGACCGGCACTATCCGACTCAATTGCCGTTCATTTAGAAAGTACATCGGGACGAGTTGGCGAGCCGGTAAGTTATAGGAAATTCATTGATTACAGCGCATTTTTTGATCTAAAAAAAAACCTAACGACATTTTTCACAATAGACATACTTCCGAGTTGAAGTTCTGAATCATGAAATTGATATGTCTTCTGTTCGAGCATACGTAATTCCACCGACTGGAATTCAACAATCTGTTAAATTAAATCCCAATGGTCAAGGACAATTTGTGCCAGACAAATACGGAATGCATGAAATCCAAATTGAAGTCAACGAAGACAAGTAGTTTACCAAATTGATCGGTGCGAAAACCAAAATTCATAATATTTTATTCATATTTTTTTTTTAGATTGGGTGGCCATTTCTTCCGCGTATTACCTCGATTCATTCAAGTTGCACCGCCAGGTACGTGGACTTGAACAGAGAGTTTTATTCCAGGGAAGACTAATTCAGAGTTTTTTTTCAGGAATGTCACCATGCGCAATCGGAAGCTTGGTTGAAGTGTTGGTTAATGCAACTGGTGCTCCAAAATCTGAAGATATTTTAGTGACAGCTTACAGCCCAAGTGGCCGTTCATTAAAATGTCCATTGAAAAAATTGAGCGAAGGTCATAGTGCCATATTCAAGCCAGACGAAGCTGGCATTTGGGAAATAGCCATCACCTATCAAGGTAGACACATTCAGGGTGGACCATTTACATGTGCCGTATTCGATCCGAACGGTGTATCTGTTCATGGTCTTGACGGTGCCATGCCGATGCGTGCACATTCATTTGAAATTGATGCCCGTGGTGTTGGTGTTAGTGGTGAATTGCATGTGGATATTGTGCATGAGAAACATTCACTAGTCTGTTCCGTTGAAAAATTAGTTGAAAATAAATATCGTGTTACATTTATGCCACGTCAAAATGGAAAATATCGCGTTTATATTTATTTCAATGGATACGATGTTAAAGGATCACCATATATTATGCGTGTAGGCACAAAGGGACGATCGGGTAAAACTAGATCCCATGAAAATCGATATCGCTCTGAAAGTCCATCGATGCATTACACAACAACAACAACACCAGTTAAACACAACGATTTCCGTAGTGCCAAAAAAGATTTATACGATCATGAAATCAGTCGATCGTTTTCACCGCAATACAATAATTCACATGATGACATCTATAAAACATCCAGTTATTATTCATCATCAAAACGTGAAGAGCAAGTGTATTCACCTCGATTACAATCGCCGCGTCGTGAAGAGCTCAGTTCAAAATACGGCACCGAAACATATTCGACTAGTCTGAATTCGGAGGTACGAAAAACCAGCAACGATTACTATTATAACAAAGAGAATGAATTCCATTCGAAAAAGAATGAAACCGATACAACACTTTTACCGCCACGAAGTGAAAAGTATACGTCAAATTATGTTTCAAAAAACTACAGCGATAACTTGAATTCACGCAATAAGAATGTATTCAATCCGATTTCCAGTCCGATTCATGTGAGTTGCATTTTCGAATTTTTTTCCCCTCTCAATTTGTAAATAATCCAAATTATATATCAAATAGATGCAAGCAACGAGTCCAATTCCAAGGAATAGCCCGTTAACAGTAACAACAACAACAAGCCGATATGAATCATCATCTCGAAATCATGTATCAAGTCCAAGAAATTATTCAATGTCACCAACATCACAAGTTGAACGAGTGTCACCGGTTAATTATGTGCCAGCATCAATGCAACGTGTTGCAAGTCCAATAAATATGCAACGTGTCACAAGCCCAATTACAACGATAACACATCGAGTAACCACACCATTAACAAGCCCATTGACAGTAAAAGTATGATTTTTATTGCCAAAGAAAATGTTTGCGATGCAATTAATTTTTCAAATAAAATGATTTGATGACTTTCAGACTGGAGCCGGCGAATCATACAAAATGACCGAAAAAATATCTTCATATAAAACATCCTCAAATTATACATCATCTGATGATACCCGAAGGAGCCCATCATATCCAGTTGCAAAGCACATTTCTAGTCCTGGTAAAAAAGGAGAAACAATACTCGTTTAAAAAATTCAAGGATTTGACGATCCAATGATATTATTATTATTATTTATAGATCCGGTTGATAATTCGTCCAATGTGCGCGTATCCGGTTTAAAGAATAACAATTCATCACGACGTGATAGTTGGGATGTTATAAATAAAACGAAAAATATTCTTTCACATAATTCGCTCGAGTCATTGGCGAACATGACCGAAAGTCAATTGAATACAGATTTATCGTATAGCCGTCCACGAGGTTTGGACAGTGAAACCGAATACAATACACGATATAATAAATTTGAATTGGTCGAAAAACGATCAACAGAACGTCGAGGTTCTGATGATAATTCAGAGCGTTACAAAATTTACTCGTAAGCATTTAACAAATGTTGCATTCTTTTTTCTCGCAGATTTTAACTAAATTTTATTTTCAATTTGGGGTGAATGGAATAACATTTTAGGCCAACCACATCACTTTCTTCGAAACAAGATTCAACCACGCACAAACAATATACAACGCTAAAAGAGCGACAAGAATATTCAACGAAAACTGACAGCGATTATGGTTATGGATCGACATCACGCTTTCGACCAATCGATAAAGATGTTTCTGGTGCTAGGGCCATTCAAGTTCAAGACATTCCAAACGGTGCTGTTGGACGACCCGTAGAGTTCGAAAGTAAGCAATAAGACTTTTCACACATTTGCTAGAGAAATCGTCATGAGCTTCCTCGTTCTAAATACTATTTTTTAAATAGTCGATTAGAAAATAAAAATCGTTTTGATATGGATGGGAAATCCAAAATTCTGATGTATACATGACAGTCTCTACTGTTAATCGCTCACCGTGTAGATGCACTTAATAAATATACATATTTTTTTTCTTAGTCGACGGATCACATGCTGGATCTGGAAATCTGGAGATCTTGGTGAACGGTGGCCGTGTTACATCTTCAGTTCGTGCACTCGGTGCACAACGATTCGTTGCAAGTTTTACACCCCATGAACCAGGCACACATATTGTTCAGATTACATTCAATGGTGAAACCGTTCCCGGTAAGTTAGATTTTCAACGACTTTATGATAGATTAAAACAAAACACGTTCGACCACAACTTGTCTATTTTTACATTGTTCAAAATATAAAAAACAACAACAACGTCATTTTAAATCTTGATCGCCGGTAACTCATAAATGTGTGAATTGTCGAAAGAAATTGATACTAACTAAAAATTTACTAGATTTTCAACAATATTTTTAGTTCAATGCCAAATGATCGTAAAATAAATCAATTTCCTTGTTGCTATTTTCAACATTCATATATGCACACTTACGAAGAGTAATCGATACTTTTGTATGTCATATATCGACTTCGGAACGATTGACAAGTATAACAAAAACCCGGGGCTCTAACAAAATGAATTACTTATTTATAACCGTTTTTTGCATTGTGGCTGTATCTCAACATCGATCACATTAGAATTTATCTCAAACTATGTTGGGGTTTGAGAACTCAAATCATTGTGAGAATGACGGATTTTCTTTTAAAAAAAAACTCGCTGAGACAGCACGTAAACCGCAGATTAGTTGGTCGCTGCCCATTGCGTTGAGCGTTTACAGAGAAAAGTTGTTGTACTAACTTATTCACTGGAAAAAATGTCTAAAGTCACTTTTGATTTTAAATGGGCCGTTTATAGCCTCCGGTGTTCAATATAAAGTCAATTTGAATCGGTGTGATAAGACGGAATAGTCAACATCCATTAATAAATTAGTTTATGATGTGTTAATAAAAAAGTGATCAGTTGCATATAGAAAAATGCGAACACATAGCAATTGAATGATTGCAGGCTGTAAAATTGCATGCAATTATAGAGAGACTGAAAGAAAAGTGATCGTGACCTTAATTTCTTCTAGACTATCTTAAAAAGATCACGGCAAATTGAAATGGTTGTCAGTCTGTCTTTTTTATTTGTTACTGCGATGATACGATCGATGAACACACAAAGAGAAGCAAAGCGTTGTAGAGTGTTTGTTAAAAAAAAAATTATTCAGTGACATTTTTTGTGTGAAAGTTCGTTTAGTTTGTGACTTATTTGGGCGCTGTCCGCTGTAAATGCCATGCAGAAAATTCTTTGAATACCATTTGAAGCGAATTGTAAAACCGAACAACCGTGCGACAACGATGACGATTTCGAAGTACGCAACACCACACAGAGCGTCTGCAAATGAAGCGCACCGTGTGCGCTGCAGTTAAGAAAACGATCGTGTTATTCGATGCGGCCACATAACATAAACCGATTCGCACTGTGATATGTATGTATTGGTGGGAGAAGCATGCTTACCTGAGGTAAAAAAGACCATACACGTTTCGAAAAATGTGCGAGTATTCTTATGCTTGTATATTGTACCTGGTGTCTTTGTTTAACTTGTCTTGGGCATGGCACTCGTTGTCTCTGTCTATATCTTTCTCCTGTTGCTTGTGTGGATCGATGTATGTGATAAATTTCTTTCTCTTAAGGTGTACATTTTGTGATATTGTGCTCTAGCACTCATTCTTTTATGCTTTTATTTCTCCGTTTCCGATGGAAGCCGATTTTTGAGCCAATGTTGTTGTCGACGGCATTAGTCTTGTTTAGTTGATCATTAGCGCAAGGTGCGTTGTGAATATATCGTTGTTTCGGTGCTGTTCGCTCCATTATATACGCTGTATGTGTTATTCGTGTAAACTATAGCTTCTATCTTTTTTTTTTTCTTCATTTTTATCTATATTCTCATCAGCCAGAGATTTGTTTTCGTTTTTTCGGTGTGTAAAAAAATTATCAATTCATTTGATATTTGATGGTCTTTTTTCTGGTTTGTTTTGTGTGTCAATCAGTTTGAACGAGTGTGAAAATTGAAAAAAAAGAAAGAAACAACAACAAAAGAAGGAAACGAAAGCAATATCGAATGATATGGTCGATAAAGTGAAATGCTAAATTCAGCCATTTTTTCAACCGTATAAAATATATATATTTGATTTCAATGGATTTGGTGAATAAATTAAGTAAAAAAACAACCAAAGAAAATACCAGCGAAAAAGGTTTCTTTACAAATATGTAATATGGAGTGCTTGATAGATGACGTGACATATAATTAGAATTTTTGAAGCGTTTCTTTTTTTTTTTTGCCGACAGTCAATCAAATTTTTGCTCACTCATATGTGTGCTGAGTCGTCGTTAAATTGAAATATAAACTTTGTTGGTTCTAACATAAAATGTAAACTTTAGCTTGTTTTAGCTGTAGCATGTAGTGTGCAAATGGTGCATTGCAAATCGTGTGTTTCCTATTATGAACGGAATATACGAAACAAGCCAAACAAAACAACAACGAAATACAAAGAAAAATCAGTGCAAAGTTAAGTTAGTGATGAGAATAAATGAACCAAAAGAGAATAAGAGTTAGATGTCTACTTGAAATAATCAGCGATAAACTGAACTACAAGTCCGTATATTAAGACTTCAACTAGTACAGAACGAATACATCAATCTATTCAATATAGTATAAATATAATATCAGTATGTATATATATCCGCATTGCATTCCATATTTGAATCAATCACCACAAAGGCGAAATGGAGAAATCATGTTTTGTTGGCGACAATTTCTTATGATATTGACAGACTACTTTTACTGTGTGTAGATCGTTTATCTAATGACTCGGTCGCGACTTGAGGCGGCCAATTACGAATAACCAATTGAACAAATACACAAAACAAGCACGCCAACATCAAAGGTGGAAATGACATTATTGAAAATAGACATCCATTTGATCCATAAATCATATTGTTTATGCACATTTCTCTCAACTCAATCAATGCCTATTGATTTTTGATAGTTTTGAATCTGTTTACATGCATGCATGCATACGCAACTTTATACGCGTTTTTTTGTTTTCTTTTATGTTGTGTTCATTTTAAAATGAAAGGCATACAAAGGCTGTTGCATTCGCTGAATTCATCGCGCTGTATTCGTGAAGCGAACGATTTTTTGTTGTAAGAGATATTAAATATTGAATTGAAGAAAAAAAACGGAACAATAGAGAACGTTGACATTGTATCGTATGGATTGATTCATCGAACAAGTGAAGATCCACAAGAACAGCA
Source organism: Contarinia nasturtii (assembly GCF_009176525.2). NCBI lineage: Eukaryota > Metazoa > Arthropoda > Insecta > Diptera > Cecidomyiidae > Contarinia > Contarinia nasturtii. Next base: position 4,596,307 of record NW_022197768.1, read on the forward strand.
ACAAAAACAGTAGTACCAGTCAAGTTGTACTCACCTATAAATGAGCATGAGTATCGCATAAATTATTTGCTTTTTTTGACGCGTATTCGTTTCATTTATTTTAAATTTTATTAGCTCAGTTTGTGTATTCGTTCGGTCGTTGGTTCGATTCTTTTGTTTTGTGTCACAAGATTTTCGTTTCGTGTGCTGTTGCCGTATATAGATTCTGTAGGCATATAACTTGCTATTTGGTCTAGAAGATAGAATAGATTAAGGTGGTTTTTTTGTATGCGGCATGTGTAACGTTGGCACAGTGCTACGTTTGGTGCTACCATCTTTCTTACGAAATCAAATATCCACCAAACACACATACATAGACACACGTCACACACACACACACACTCACACATGTATGTACATCGTATCGTATATCTACTTGCATACGCACTATCCACATTCTATTCGCGTCAAAAATCATACTTATAGTCTTATGACGATCATCATCATCAACGTGCTTAAACTACCAAGCATTGTTGATCGTATGAACTCACACACAGCACATAATAATAAATTAAGACGACGAACCTTTTTTTTTTCTTCAAACGTTGGGAAAAATGCGCTCGAATGAATAATAAAATAGAAGATAAAATATGAATCTGTTGCCTCAACAAAACAACAAAACTACTCGTGCTATGTCGTAAAGAAAAGTAGAAATGCATACAAAAGCCTAACATACAATCACTTAGTGGATTACGAAATACGATGAATTATAAATTCCCCTTTCAATGCCTTATCTTTTCACATCAAGTTCCTGAAGTTAATCATAAAAATAAAAAGTCTTACGGGAGTAAGACGAACTTTTCCGCACTGTGGTAGTTGCGTATTTTATTAAGAAAGTTCAAAATAATATTTGCTCGATTCTTCAAGTCTTTCAAGCGGCGTAAAGTTCGAGACCAAAAAATATGTTTCAACTTTGGCAACGAAATATTTTTTAATTTAATAGCAGAAGTACCCGAGAAAAGATTTTTCACACTTTCATGATGAACCCATTTGTACGACATTTGAAAGTATTCTATTTTCTAACAAAATACTATAAAAAATATGTCTGACGTTAATTTTGCCATAAAAATTATTTTTGAAACACTTTCCATAACTAAAGTCACAAAAAATTTGGATCTTTGTATGGGAGCCATGTCTGTATGCTATATTAATGGTGTGAAACTTTGCACAGGTTATTTTTTCACAAAAAAATAACATTCGTAGGGTTTGGAGAAATTTCAACCAAAATTAAGGGTACCTCCCATACAAAATATTCGTTTTTGAGCCAAAAATTTAAAATTTTGTATGGAAGGTACCCCTAACTTTGATCGAAATCTCTTCAAACTTTCAGAATGTTATTATTTTGTGTAAAAAATAGTCTGTGCAAAGTTTCACGTCATTAAAGTATCATACAGGCATGGCTCCCATACAAAAATTCAATTTTTTTGTGACTTTTACAAGGAAACTGTATTAAAAAATATGTCTGACGTTAATTTTGCCATAGAAATTATTTTTGAAACACTTTTCATAACTCACAAAAAAATAACATTCGGAAGGTTTGGAGAAATTTTAACCAAAATTAAGAGTACCTCCCATGCAAAATATTCGTTTTTGAGCCAAAAATTGAAAATTTTATATGGGAGGTACCCCTAATTTTGATTGAAATCTCTTCAAACTTTCAGAATGTTATTTTTTTGTGTAAAAAATAGACTGTGCAAAGTTTCACGTCATTAAGGTAGCATACAGGCATGGCTCCCATACAAAAATTCATTTTTTTTGTGATTTTTTCAAGGAAACTGTTTTAAAAATTGATTGTATCTCAAAACTAACGTCGGATTCGGTTTTCTCGTGCCAAAAAACCCCCCAATACATATTTTTGAATGTTTAAGTCCACATTAAGTATGACTTTTGGACGAAAATTGGACTCTTTTTCATAGGTATCACTCCAGGCATGACATTTTTTCCCATCAACCAAAGTCGCTCAAAAGCTAATGATTTCTATTCCTCGGGACCCCCAATCATCCTGTAAAGTCAGATTTTGAATTAAGTTTCTACGATGAGCGCAATCTTGCTAACAAATTTTGCGTACGACGTACAACGTACGACGTACGACGTACGACGTACGACGTACAGATTAACATAAACCATGCTCAAAACGGCCTGATTCGGGTTCGCTGACCTCAGAAACGTCCAGAAAACATGTTTCTGAAGTTTTCAAAATTTTGACCGATTACAATACTTTTCACCTTACACTATGTGTGCGGAAAAGTAAAAAATGGTTTTTATTTTTGTTGTTTCTTCGTTGTTTTTATTTCTTTCCGATGGAAATATGTATGCTCTTTTTCATTGATTCATCAACCTACTCTCAATGCTGTATTTAATATGTACACATTTTTTTATATTTTCGTTTGTTAGCTATGTAATTTGGCTCATACCATCTCAATATGTTCTACTAATCTATTAATTTTCAGGAAGAAATAGTACGAACATATTTTTGCTATAATTTTTTTTTACGTTTTGCATTTAACTTACGAAAAAAATGCATACACGTTAATGATGAAATCAAAAATGTTCTGCACACATATAAAGTGCGCCTGTGTACAATGTTATATATATGTTTTGGCATAGTTTTGTGAATGAAAAATTTCCATGCGATTTTAAATGTTTTACGAGAAGAGGAAAAAAATGTGAAGAAAAAAAAACAATCACTTCAGCTCATAAAAAAGCGGTAAAATTGTTTTTATTTTACCGTTTCATCCATTTTTATTTTCATTTCATGAGTATAGTTTTGTGGGCGGTTGATTCAGCAATATGCATCCTCTTAATCGCTCTGTTTTTTTTTATTAAATTAAAATTGAGGCGCCTTTCGAAACTCTCTTTATCAACATTTTTGCCATATTCATATAATATATTAAAAGAAAAAGTCCAAACATCAGCAATACCAAAAAAGGTCTATCGAGAGAAAATAACACAGAATCATTTGACATGATGTCGAAGTCATTTCAAACAGAGACTATACTGAAGACTCGAATTATGTGTATAATTTGAACTATTTTCCACAGTTTACATTGTTGTTTCGGTTGCCATTTATTGTCATTACGGAAATTAAATGCAATCCAAACAATGTCTCATTTATTTATTTATTTATCTTAACGAAAAAGAAACAAATAATATCACTGCGAATGACAAAGACAACAACAAATCGACAAACGAACGAAATGAATCATAATGATGCGTGGTATTCGATCTGTTTGATTTGTATCTTCTATCTTAACTTCAGCTTAACGATGACAGACTTCATCACAGTACTAGTATATAGTATATGATGATAATCAAAATCACGTTTCGATTTCCGACTGCACCGTTTACGTAAAAATGGGGGGAAAAGATGGTAAAGAGAAAAAAAAGCATGTCGATCTTAGAGCAAACAACTGAAGGAAAAAAAAACCACATTCTTGTGACTGTTTCTGGAAAGTAAAACGAAACAATGAGGAGCAAAACATACCAATAAAATGAAAATGCATCAGAGAGAAAAACAAAAACAAAACGAACATAAAAAAAAACGCGGTGAATAAATGAGTGAATGCAAAACCAGAAATTCTCGTTTCACTTCGATATAATTTTCTTTCGTTTGAATTCGATATACGTGTGCAGCATTATTTCTGTATGAGATGCACATACGATTCTCTTACGTGCAAATGCATCCGTCTCTATGTATATATGCTTGTGTGCCATGTTTAATGCTAATCTATGAGCATGATAAAAGCACATAATCGTATTACATTACAGCCGTATATTGGTGTGTACTCCATCAAATATAGATATGTTTTCTATAATTTTTGTGCGCTCATAATCACATTTTGTCTTTGAATTTCGATTATGCGTGTTTGGTTTTTTTTTCTCTTCCTTTCACATTGTTGTGTATTACATTCTATATCAGACCCAATTTCAATTAACCAAAAAAAAAACAATTGTTGTTTTTTATTTATTTTCGTTCATTTATTTTTGTCAGTCGACCTTCACCTGTTGCACATATTTGCACATTCCATTGGTTATTTTCTAAATTTTAAAATGTGCGTTTGAATTTGGTGAAAAAAGCATGCAATTCGTATTTTTTGGACGAACATGTACACACCCATTATTATAAATGCATGAGCGATTAGAAATGCGTTGATTTACCATGATCTATCGAAAAATGTGTAGAATGGCAATTGTTAAACTGAACTATGCAAACAAAAGAGATGCATCCATAAGTGTAGTGAGAGATGTACATGGAATGTGCGTATATATTATATCGCATAAAAAGTAGATGAATAGCATCACGTTTTTTTTTGTGTTATTGTTGTTGTTACATTTAAGATGCACACCTCAGAAATCAATAATTTGATGCAGAAGATGAAACACAAAGAATGGTTGAAACGATGCATCACAATGACTGATGAGCAATGAACATTTCTATTGAAGTAAGCGCATGTTTTCGTTATTATTATCATTTTTATTCTCCTCTGCTGTTGTGTGTGCTGCAATGCCTTTTTATCGTTTGTAACGCTTTCATGCAAACGCCACTATGCTATTAACGAGAACTCATCTGTAAAAATCGATGTTTCTCTCTTCACTTAAGTGTATGAGTATGGTTTGTGCTCGTTTTCGCCTAGTGCCACACCAGAGTCAACGTCTCTTTTGGCATTGCACACACGAAGAAAGTCGATAACAAAAACAAACGCAGGAATAAGAACAGCCAACTAAGAAACATCAAACCAAAATGTATACTCCACTACCACACAACAATGCCTGTCTATCGCGCGCGCATTGCAGAACGTATCGAATGTATATACATACCAAAACTAACGAAATAGATAACGAAAATTTGAGAAAGTGTACACACAACTGCTTGGCTCACACATGCAATACACTTTTCGCTGGATGCACACGATGGATAATTCTCTTTTCAATTATGGCTGCCTGGCAAATTATCATATTTCGAAAGGAGAAGAGAGGCGAGAAAAAAAAACCCAACCAGCATACAACATTCGATGCATGCATAAACACACACACATTCTCATAGAATTCATTGCAGAAAAAAAAAAAACAATAATAATTCATAAACCGTTTAGTTTCGAACCGCACACGAAATCTTCGATTTTCGAGAGAAACCAAACATCATCGATGATTAAAAAAATGTACAGATATAAAATGCGCACACATTATCACAGCATGCAATGCAAAAACAATGAAGAGAAAAAAACGGTCCGAGGAAAATCATCAGCAAAAGTGATTATAAAGACAAACGAAACAAAAAATGAACAACAACAAAAAAACGATCAAGAAGTATACTAAATGCCAGAAATGCATAGTCCATGATTTTCGAAAATGAGAAAGTGAATGTGATCTGTTGCATATCTGCAGCACAACTGCAACTGGTATGCACAACACATATACATCGAATTATCACTAATATCACCAATTTCATTTTCTTTCAAAAAAAACGTTGTTGTTGTTGTTTTTTGCCTCTTTTCACCGAAAGAACTCTTTCCTTATTTCAAATCGTTAGATAGTTGTGGCTACGTTGAACATATTAGATCGTGTGGTTGGTTGGACCGCAAACATTATTGTTGTTATTAAAGTGAAATTGTCTGGCTGAAAGAAAAAAAGAAAACAAGAAAATAGTCATAGAATGTTTCAATGCCAGATCCAAATGTATCCAACAACATAACAGTAGAATGAGTAACATTTGTTGTGGTTGTTGTTCTTTTTTAATAGGATCACCGTGGATGTCAGATATAATGTCATCGCCAGGTTTTACACCGTTAGGTGAATCAAGTCGTCTTGTCCCAGCCAAATCGCCGGCGGTTTTTGAGATACTGCCGCCTCCTGGATCCACTCTCAACCGAGATGATTGTGTAGCATCGGTTTTGTCACCAAGCAAAAATAAAGTCAATGCGAAGATCATCCATGAGGCGGCGGGATCGAATGGTGCCATGCGCATCGAATTCGTACCACAAGAAGTTGGAACACATGTGAGTTATTTTTTTGTTTTTGCAAAAAATCAATCAAAATAACCTCTGTATGCACTTTATAATCGAATGGTGCTAGGTTATTGAAGCGTCAATAGGTGGTACAAAATTAGCTGGAGGACCACTTATAGCAAAGGTATACGATTCAAGTTTAATTCAAGTAACAGACGTAAATGGAGGAGTTGTAGGTCAACCATGTCAGTTTCGAGGTGAGCTTTACATGTTTTTTTTTTAATTTGAATCAATTCCGAAAGTTCAATGGTTTTTTCTTTCGGGATGAATTTTTGTAGTTGACGCAAGTCAAGCCGGAGAAGGGCAATTAGAAATTTCAATAAACGAAGGTGAGGTGCCGAACCATGTACAAGTTGTTGGCGGCGGTCGTTGTTTGGTTTCGTTTACACCAGAAATTGCAAAACCACATTACATCGACATCAAATTTAATAGTGAAACAGTTGAGGGATGCCCATTTGTTTGCTCAATAGCCGACACAAGTCGAGTATCATTAAATTTAGCTAATTTAGGTAAGATCAAGTTCTTTTTTTTCTGTCTCTCTCTCTCTCTGTTTATGGATTATGGACTCAGCCGGTGTATATTTGTATGAGATTGGAGACTTTTTTTTGCGAATCTCGCTAATGAGCGCCATCTGATTTTAGTGTGAATTAGATGCAAAAACTGAATTTAATTCTGTAGCATTGAAATGAAAAAGTGAAAAAACAACAACAATAGCACGGCCACACAGAGCTGTACATCTATGCGTGCTGATGCATACATACACATATACGCTTTCTTCATTCTTTCATTCCATTGCTATACGTATCTCACTGGTCAACAGATCTATGTAGCCATGTTACTGTTGTTGTTTTTTTTCTCTTTTTCGATTCAATTCATTGTAACTAAATTGAGTTCAACTATGGAATACAAGATGGCACAGATGAGGGGAATTCGCATTTTGTCTCTTCATAGGCTTAGCCGGTTGTATGGACTCGTTATAAAGCTCGTTAATGTATTCGAGTTGAATAATTCAACACGACACACTACGATGATGTTTATAGCAATGAGCTATAAAGTGTTTTGTTTGTTAAAAATATATAGAGAGCAACGCAGTTTTGGAACAAGTGATTTAGTATGCGATCCAATTTGGTTCTCTGTGTTTCTTTTTTTAATGGTTTAGATTTAATTCCTGTAAAAAAGCCAGCAACATTTCATATTAGCGTAAGCGGAGGTGGTGCAGCTGAGTTAGCAGTCAGCGTGAGAGGTCCACATGGCGAATTGCCTGTACGAATTAAAGGCGATGTTCAAAGTGGTTTTAATGCTGAATTTACGCCAACCACAGTAGGAGCGCATACAATTAATGTTGAATATAACGGTTATGCTGTACAAGTAAGTGGATAGAAAAAAAAATAGAGAATATTCTACACTCTCATTCATAAAATGCCAAAAGACACACATACATTGGTTCGAAGTGCAGCATGACATCATTTGTTATGAACTGCGCTTTTAAAATGAATCAGCGAACGAAGAAGAAAATGAAAGAACAAAAAAAAAACCATGAATGCGAACTGTGTGGGCATTAGTGAAATGACAAATCGATTAACTTTGTGGCATATTTGTTTCAGGGAACGCCTTTTATTGCAAAATCATACGATTCAACGAAAGTAGTTGTCGGTTCGGTGAGCAAAGGTACGGTTGGCAGAACTGTTCAATTCACCGTCGATGCTGGTGATGCTGGCGAAGGAAACTTAGAAATTACAATATCAGCGAAAGGACACAATATTCCGACCCAAGTACAACCGCTTGGCAATGCCAAATTTTCAGTTTCTTTTGTGCCGGCCGAAGCGTGTGAACATATAATAAGCGTGTCATTTAATAAAGTATCGGTGCCGAACTGTCCAATAACTGTGCCAATAAGCGGTTCATCGATTGGTCCTCAAGTCTCATTGAGTGGACCAGGACCCGTTCACCTACCAAATTCGCTAAATATTAATCATGCCGATGGCCGTTTAGAAGATATCGAAGTCAATGTTGAAGGTAACAAATTATATTCGCCAATTATTTAGATTTAAGTAGATCATAAGATGTGTACATAAACAATTTCAATATCATTCAAACAATAATTAGTTGGACATTTTATTTGGTATTGTATGTGGCCAAAATATGAAAAACAAATCGTGTTCAAACTATTATATCAATCTCTGATATTTAAAAAAAAACAACAACAATATTTTCACTTATTTCATATTGCACGTTTTTTTTGCATTTTAATCGACTCTATCCTATCTGTATATATTTAATTTTTTTTAAAATCAAGTACTTTTTTTGTTTGTTTGTTGTGTACTCTCATTTATTTGAATCTCTTTTTTTATCTTTCTCTCTTTGAGTGGCGTGCGTGTATAAAACAAAAATTTATGCGTAGCAAGTAAAACTGTAAATAGAAATCAAATCTGTAAATATTATTCTGTACATATTTTATTATGGCATGATTTTTTTTATACCGTTATTTAACTTAATCAAGCAAACAATTCAAAATGCATTTACAGTTGAAACAGCTGTTGTCGGTTTTGTGAATGTTGATTTCAGATATACGTACCGATTTTGATCGTGTTAAAAAAAATCGGCGATTTTCCTTTCTTCGCATTGCTGAATCGAAAAAAAAAAACGCAATTGTTTTTAACGTGTATGGATGTTTCGAAATTCCAAGCAAGAATTATTTTTACATCACATTGAAACTATACAATAGTGTTTTTTTGTCTAATTTGAAACAAAATCGATCAATTTTTTTAAAAAATCTTACAACTAAATGCATTCACTCCTCTTTGTATCCATTCCAGGGCGACGAAGACTTTTGTACTAAGACAATGTGGACAATTTAGTTGCTATTTATCTAAAAACAAAAACAATTAATGTTGTTGATTAATTTTTCTTTCCAAATTCTATTCTGAATAACAACAATTAAAACCAATTTTGTTTCTCGATTAATCTAAATGGGATTCTCGGCCGTTGTTTGTATCATAATACAACATTATCTAACATCAAATTTTACATCGAAAATACGGTTCAGAGACATTCAGATAACAAATTTTGTTTTTGCGAGAAAAGTTGTTTTTTTTTCTTCTTCTACTAACGATTGTTCGTTTAGTTTCGCATAAAACTATTTTATACTTTTTATTCAAAACAAAATTGATTACGCTAATCTTGTTTTCGATACGTTTTGTTTGTAGATCTTATGTGATGACAAGAGTTCTACATACACTAGTAAACAAACGAGTTCAATGCATAAATGCAATATGCTTTTTTTTTTTAAATTTTAAATTAGAAACGATTAGACATTTGTTTCTTAATCAATATCTTAACGAAGCCATAATAAACGCTACAACAAGAGAAAACAAAAACTAACCATATTCATAGATATTATTTGCATATATGGTGTTGGTAACTAATTAATAATTGGCATTTTTTTTCTGTTGAGCTTTTTTCTGTTCGTTTAATGTATTAATAGTTTAAAAAAAGAGTAGTTTAATTTAACTCGAGTCATTTGAACGCTGACCGAACATTAATATTGACTTAAAAAAAAAGAAAATACTAAAGAAAAAAAAGTTAAACAAAACTCTCCTTTGACTTCTTCCACATCGTTTCGGCCCAATTCAATTCAATAAAACGTGATTTTATACGTCACGTAAAACGCATACAGGTCCATCAGGACAATCGATACCAGCGCAAGTATCGCAAACAGCTGATGGTGTTTTCAAAGCCGATTTCGTTCCACGTTCAGTTGGTGAACATAAAATCAGTGTAACGATTAACGGCCGTCCAACCATTGGAAGTCCATATTCGGCAAAGGTAATGAATAAAAAAAAATTATAAAAAAACTAAACATTTCAACTAACTGCAATCGAAAAAATTCGTTTTTTTTTTGCTTTCAAAATTAGGTATACGACGTGAGTGCAATCAAAGTGAAAAACGTTACAAACGGTTCGGTGGGCAAGCCGATTATTTTTTTGGTCGAAACATCACAAGCGGGTCCCGGTAATCTTGAAGTGACTGTTAATGGTGGTCGTGTTCCAACATCGGCTCAAGCTCAAAATCAACATACATACGCTATAAGCTTTACGCCACGCGAACCACAAAATCATACGGTTGATTTACGTTTTAACGGACAAGACGTGCCTGGCAGCCCATTTATATGCAAAGTTTCAGCCGGCGCAAAAATCATTTCGCCCGAAACGTTTGATAAAATTAGCGTTGGTCAAACATTTGAATTTATCGTTGAATCGGATACAATGCCACACATTGATGTTGTTGGACCGACATTAAAATCGATTCCATCACAAATTGAAGCGGTCGATAATGGTTTTAAAATTCAATTTGAACCAAAAGAAGTTGGCGATCATACGGTTGATGTACGCGTGGCCGAAAATAGCAATCACATCGATGGTAGTCCATTCATTTTAAAAGCATATTCGGCTGAAAAAGTCATTGTAACGGACATAAAACCCGGTGTTGTTGGAAAGAGTGTAAGTTTTGGCATCAATGCAAGTCAAGCAGGAGCTGGCAATTTAGAGATTATCGTTGCGGTAAATGGAAAAAATGTGCCGAACTTTGTTCAATCGGAAGGAAATGCACGTTTCAAAGTTAATTTTCGACCAACCGAAGCGGCAACACATTCGCTATCGGTGAAATTTAATGGTCTACCCGTTCCAGGATCACCGTTTTCGTGTAGCATTGCACCAGCGCCAACATCACAATTGAAAACAACCGTTACCGGTGATGGTATCAAACAAGCGTCCATCAAAACAGACAATACATTCGAAATTGAGGGAATTGACGGTGTTGAGCCAACCGTTGCGATTTCATCACCAACCGGTGATAATGTTCCCTGCAAAGTAGTTCGTCAAAGTGACAAATTTATTGTAAAATATCAACCAAATGTGGTCGGTCGTCATTTGATTTCGGTAACAATAAATGAACAACACATTGGCGGTTCACCGTTTTCATGCAATGTATTCGATGTAACACGAGTTACAATAACTGGTTTAGAGCAACACAATGGTCCAACGTCGTTAGGTGTGCCGGTTACATTTTCGGTTGATGCAGCCGGTGCCGGTGAAGGAACACTCGAATTGATCGTATCAACTGCAACGAGCACGGTAAAAGCTGAAGTGGTTGCTGTTGCACGTGGATTATACGATGTCACATTCATACCGCACACATGCGAACCACATTTTGTTAATATAACATTCAATGATGTTGCCGTTGAAGGTAATCCATTTCGTGTTGATGTACATCAAAATACACTTTATTTACAAGTTGGTAGCATTGCTGCCGTGGACAATATCAGCGACGATCAAATTATTGAAATTGTTGGCCCAACTGGAAAATCCGTGCCATACAATGTCACCAAAAATGTTGCCGAATTCAAAACAAATGCCATTGGCACATATGTCATTCAATTCTTTGACATTGAAACTCGTACATTGATTACAACCAAAACATTACACATTTTCGATCCGGCTCTCATTAAAATTACCGAAGTTGGTGAAGCAGTTTGCAATCGGCCATCGGTTATTGCACTATCGATTTATGATGCTGGCAAAGGTAGCTTAAGCGCATTAGTTCGTTGCGGAAATACCGAAGTACCGCACTCGATTCGTGGCCCATCGAAAAGTGGCTCATATGAAATTGTTTATCAACCAACTCGTGTTGCACCGCATAAAATAAATATATTCTACAATGGTGTGCCGGTGTCGAGCAAAGCAATTGAAATAAATGTATTGCCACCAACACAAAAAGCAATCAATGTCAGCGGTCTGGGATTGTATCAGAGCCGAGTGGGAAAAACGACATCATTTTCAATCGATACAAATGGTAAACCGGCCAGAGAATTTGATGTTGTCGTTTCGGGACCGGGAGGTGAAGCCTTACCTGTCAGATGCTATCAAACAAAGGGCGGCCAATTACAAGCTGAATTCACAATCACTAAAATCGGTCAATGTTTAATTGGTGAGTGTGTGTTTCTTTATTGCTTTTCTCATTCGATCAGGAATTTAATTTTAATTTTTAACAGAGGTTTTACATCAATCCAAATCATTGCCGGGCAGTCCGTTCACATGTGAATCATATGATCCAAAGAAAGTTGCAATACGTGGAATTCCAAGAGGCCCATTGGTTGTTCATAATTCCATTTGTTTTATGTGTAAGTGTTGAATATTTTGATCGATTTCTGTAATCGAAACCAATAAGTGTCAATTTAATTGAATTCGAATTCATGTTCATGTAGTGAATGCTGAGGATGCTGGAAAAGCTGAAATTGAATTATTGGCCATCGCTCCGAATGGTCAAAATATTCCAGTGCAAGCAATTCAACAAGCCGACGGTCAAATTATAATTGAGTTCATACCAAATATACCTGGTCATTATAAATTACATATATTATATGGTGGTGAACCCATTAATGGTTCACCATTGACATTCGTTGCCAATGCACTCGATTCAAATCAATTGGATAATCAACATGTATCAAATGGTAATGGCTTAGAAATTGCACATCGCGGAAAGGAAACTTCATTTACAGTGTATTGCCCAACAACACCAAATGTACAAATCGAACGTTTCGATGAGCAAAGCGAACGAATCGAACCAAAAATCAAGTCATTGAGCAATAATGAATGGCGAATTTCGTACACAATTTTATCGGTCGGAAAGTATGATATTCGTGTGAGTTGTCCAAATCGAGGACCATTATTCGGTTCACCATGGAATATATCGTGTGTTGATCCAAACAAAGTCATTCCGATTGGCGGTTGGGCGGCACTCTTGGACGAAGAGGGCCGTTTAGTTTTACCAGCTCGCATTGTTTTCGACACATCACAAGCAGGACCGGGAGAATTAATGTGCAGTGTTGATGGCCGAGTGCTTGGTAAGTTGGACTCACCATAATAATTAAATTGTATTAAAATGAAGAAAAAAAAATCAGAATCACTTAATGTTAATTAACTTTTGCTTTCGGTTTTAGCAATTGACAAGCAAGCTGATGGTAAGTCAAGAATTTATATATCTGCCGATGGCTTAACACCTGGCGAACATAATTTCGATTTAACATGGAGTGGCCAGACAATTTATCAAAGTCCACGAAGTGCCGTAGTTGGTGTCCAACAGCAATCCGATAAAGTTGTATTGACGGGACGAGGATTAGCTGCTGCTCAAGCTGGTGAAAGTGCACATTTTACAATTGATGCACTTCAAGCGTCCATTGGAAAACCTGAAGTAATTTTGACTTATGCTAATGGATCACCACTACCGGTTGAACTAACACAACCAAAACAAAACGAAGCCATTTGGCTTGCAACATACACACCGAGCCGATCAACATCGGGACCATTGAATTTAATTGTCAAATGGAATAATCGATTGATCAAAGGATGCCCGTTAACTGTTCAAGTTGGCACGTCAATCGATGCATCGAAAGTTTTGTGCTCCGGTGAAGGTTTACGGCACGGTGTTGTTGGCAGAGAAATTCGATCATGGATTGATACACGGCGGGCAGGACCAGGTGAATTAACCGCTCATTGCACTGGTCCAAGAAAAGTTGCCTATTGCGAATTATACGATCATGGTGATGCCACATTCACACTTAATGTTAAACCACAAGAGCCTGGAAAACATTTGCTTACAATTAAATATGGTGGTCAGCACGTGACAGGATCACCATTTGCACTAAAAGTTGCCGGTGCACCCGATGCCAGCAAGGTAAATTAATTAATAAATTTTTTTTTGGCATTTTTCAGAATTCATATGTTTTGTTTAATAATTGTATAGGTTCGTGTTTTTGGACCGGGCATTGAACATGGTGTACTAGCTACATTCCAATCAAGGTTCATTTGCGATACTCGTGGAGCTGGCGCCGGACAACTCACGGTTAGAGTTCGCGGACCAAAAGGCGCATTCCGTGTCGAAATGCAGCGTGAAAGTCAAAAAGATCGCACCATCCTTTGTAAAGTAAGTGCAATTCAATTTCACACCAAATATATTTTTATTTTATTTGCTTTTTTGTTCTTCTTTTTGGTAATAGTATGATCCAACCGAGCCTGGCGATTATCGCGTTGAAGTAAAGTGGGCTGGTGAATTGGTTCCAGGTAACATTTAATGAAAAAACAAATGTTCAAATGTATTTTAATTTTAATTACAATTCGTTTTTTTGATTTATTCGTATCCAGGTTCACCTTTCCCAGTCATGATTTTCGACACGGAGGAGGAACTGCGTCGATTTATTCATGGATTGAACTAGGTATAAAGTATCCACATGAAAAGCGAAAATTCAACGAATAAGAAAAATTATTTATCAAATTCAATGTCTGCTATTCCATTATCCTCTGTTTTCTTTTTTAAATATAAAATAAACCAATTCCAATGAACAAAGCAATCAATCTATCGAAAACACACTTCTAAGTAAGCCAATTATTATTTAGAATTAATTATTTTTATTATTTGTTACTAAACGGAGAAACATTTTTAATTTTTTTTTTATACGATGCTTAACCTTTACTTGTTATTCGAACACAATCTATGTAATGATTTAACAAATAAATATTTCTTTTTGACAAAAATAGGATGGTGTTTGTTTTGTAAAAGAAATGGCTGAATAGTCACTGACTAATTAGTCAAGATACGATTATTTACAGATAATATATACATTTCTTCGCATTCTTATCCGTCAATTATGATTTTAAAAAATGAGAAAGGCAAAGGGAAAAGGTAAATTACTAATAGTATTGAGCCTTATGTGAAAATATATTTTCACCAAAGATTGAACCATTAAAAAACCTATAAAATTTATGTGAGCAAGAAACAAAGAGGAAAAAAACAAAGAATTTAAATTGTCATAAATTTCCTTGCAAGACACTACATTGTAAAAAACTTCAAGGAGAAAACAACTGTAAAAAGAATACATATTTTCGATTTGCCGAGTATTTTTTATTTTATTTTATACGAGTTCAACTCAGGCAGAGACAATTTTTGATACGTCACTTGTACAACATGAGAAAATGAATATTGAATTTAAAAGAATAAACTTGAATTCCACAAAAAACAGCGCCCTCCATTGGTCGTATGCGAAAACTGCATAACACAATTGAACTGTCAAACATTCCGCCAAATGGATATGACTACTGTCACACTCTATTGAAATACGTTTATGTCGGCATTTCAAACCACAAACAAAAATTTCTACTGCAATTTAATTTAAATAAAATATCGATGTGATAATTGATTCATAGAATAAAAATAAAGAAATTTTCACCGAAAAAAAGGTCACTTGAATCAGATGCATTAGAAATGCAACCAACAATTGAAGGGAATACCGATAGTGAAATGAAAACGCAAGACAGTCACGATGAGAAGAATTGCATCGATTTGGAGCGCTACCGGAATTTAGTGCGAACATTCATTGATCTGGTAAGAAAGATGCACAAACCTTTGATTGCTTTGCTGAAAATTAAATATTACAATATTGTTTGACTGACAGCGAAAGTACGTCACAAATAAGCTCGGCGTCTACGAGTAAATACGATTGTTGTTGTACTCACTTGACCAAAAGAAAAACTAAAATGTGTAATAAGAAATAACAATTTGTCAGTTAATAATTGTTTTTTTAAAATTGTGTTTAATTGTTCATGGGAATTTATTAACCTTTCTCTTTCTCTCCTCTATCTCTCTCTCTCTCTTTCTCATGTGTTTGTGATCTACAGCGACGATATAAAACAGCGTTGTTTTGGGCCGAAAAAACGGTTATTTTGGGTGATAATCAAGCAAAAGACATCTATTGGATGGCACAATGTATGTTTTTACTGCGTGAATATCATCGTGCCGCGCACATTATTAAATTCCATGGATTGGAAAAGACCAATATATTTTGTCATCATTTAATCGTTGAATGTTTGTACGAGGCAAAAGAATACACCGAGGCCATCGATTTAATGAATACCATTGACTTGGAATACTTATCAAATTCAGTTATTAACTTAGAGGGTACAAATGCCGACGATACGGCACTACAAATTTTGGCAACAGTTGATATCGATGACATTGGACCGAGCAAATCGGAAGTTATATCGGCCATTTATTTTTTAAAAGGGAAAATACTCGAATCCATGGACAATCGAAATATGGCAATGAATTGTTACATCGAAGCGTTACATTTGGATGTGCATTGTACGGAAGCATTAGATGCGCTCGTTCATCACGAAATGCTTCTTGCATCGGAGGAGCTAGAGCTCATCACACATTTACCATTTTCATCACAATGCACCGAAAATGAGAGTCGAATCATTGAAAAACTCTACAAGAGCAAACTAAAGAAATACCACGAATCAGCACTAACGGTACATTTGATTTGGATAGGTTTTCAAAATGTAATTTTTTGAAGTGCATGTGTTTGTTTTTTTAAATTTCATCCTCAGCCAACATCATATAATCAAAATCAAACACCACCGCCAAATTTCGATAGTGTGGCCACGATTAAAGCCATTTTGGAACAATCTGAGAAAACACGCACGGAACGAACAAATATTGATCTGAAACTGAGCTCCAAGGAAAATCCACGATTTTTCCAAACGCCAGAACAACGAAGCAATAGAACACCATCGCCACCGGCGTAAGAATCTAAAATTCTTTTACGGTTATTTATTGAATTTTAATAAAATTGCGGGTTTTTTCTTTCTTTTTAAATTCCAGTTCTAACGTAATCAAAGAAGGAAAAACTTCATTATACTCCAGATTGAGTAAAAATGAATCTTTGTTGAATGCATCAATTGTAAATACAACACCATTGCAATCGAATCGAGTCGCAAGCGTCAAATCGAAACGCAAAGTGTATAAAAGTTTGTCAGAGTCAAAGAAGACCGTACCAATATCAACTCAACGTTGTTTTGAACGTCTTAACCAAAGCATTGACATCTATACGGAACGTGCATCGCATCTATTCTATAACGGCGAATACAAGAGTTCGATTGGCATTCTAAATGAGTTAGTAATTGGT
This sequence comes from Contarinia nasturtii, assembly GCF_009176525.2. Classification (NCBI taxonomy): domain Eukaryota; kingdom Metazoa; phylum Arthropoda; class Insecta; order Diptera; family Cecidomyiidae; genus Contarinia; species Contarinia nasturtii. Next base: position 4,613,368 of record NW_022197768.1, read on the forward strand.
TTTGTTTCTATCTGAGAGTTTATTTGTTATTCAAACATTCCAATTTCACAATCCAATAACATTTCGAATGTCATTTTCCATTGTAGAATTTTAAAGAGTGATCCATATCATACTCCTGCCTTGATTATACTCATCGGATGTTTGATCGAATTGAAGGAATACAGTAGTAAGTGGCTTAATTTGCAATAAATCATAAATCACCAAAATGATTGTGTACCATTTAAATTTTCAGAATTATTTTGCATCGCCCATAAATTGGTTGATTTGTACTCGGATCAGGCAATTTCATGGTATGCTGTTGGTTGTTATTATGATTTAATTGGAAAAAGTGATCCAGCAAGACGATATTTATCGAAAGCAACATCAATCGATCGACTATTTGGTCCAGCGTGGCTGGCATACGGACATTCATTCGCTAAAGAGAATGAACATGATCAAGTGAGTAACAATCGTTTTATATACAAAACATAAAGAATCATAACCTATTTTAACCATTGGATTATATTTATAGGCAATGGCAGCTTATTTCAAAGCTACACAACTGATGCGCGGATGTCATTTGCCACTTTTGTATATTGGCGTCGAATGTGGTCTCACCAAAAATTTCGATCTATCGCAAAAGTTCTTTTACCAAGCAATGACCATCGCTCCATTGGACGTTTTTGTACTACACGAACTGGGAGTGATAAAATTCGAATATGAAAAGTGAGTAAATACAATTGATTTCAATGTTATTAGAAAAAAAAATATATTCATTCAATCATATGTCGTTTATATGGCTTTTAGTTTTGATGAAGCTGAAGAAATTCTTCGAATCACATTGGAAATGGTAACAAAAATGGCAAATGATAATGATGAACCGATTGCAATACGTTGGGAACCGCTAATCAATAATCTTGGCCATTGTTGTCGAAAAAATAAGAAATACGATGAAGCGCTTAAATATCATAAGAGAGCACTTGCATTAAAACCACAAAATCCAGCTACGTACACAGCAATCGGTTTTGTGTATGCATTAAAATTGAATTTGGGACAAGCCGTTGATTATTTGCATCGAAGTTTAGCATTAAAACGTGATGATATTGTTACAACAGCATTACTCAAATCGTGCCTCGAAGATTTGATGAGCGAGGATAGTTTACCGAAAAGTTTATCGGATTCGCATGTCGATCAAGATGTAGACGGTTTCAGTAGTATACAAAAGCGTGACATAAAATCCAAACCACATCCAAGCTATCCAATGAAATCGAGCTGCGTGAAAATCAACTTCGATGATGAATCAAATCAGTCACAAGGATCCGAAATGATCGATCTCGACATGAGTATGGATGTTTAAAGCAAAGCTTGTTTACATTTAATCCCATATTAATAAAAAAAATCAAATGAATTTCATTAATGAATCATACATTCGTTTTATTTACAAAATCATGATATTTGGAAATTATTAGTTTTTTGCTATTATGAAGACGGCTGTCGTTAAACCGATTTAAAAAAAATCGCTAGTATCATTTCTTCGATTAGTTATAATGATATACTCAACTATATATAGTTTGTAATGTTTTTAGTACATTCTAACGTTGAAAAATGTAACGTTTTGGCCCATTCTGGTGGTCATTTTCGTGTCAAATGGAACGGAGATTATATGCATAGTTTCCACGAATTCCAATGGAATGGATCCACTTGTTTCTTTCACTTCCAATAATATTTCATTTGACAACATAATGTGAACACAACCCAACACATTAAGTTTTATATTGAAAATACAAATCTTACGCTCAAATAAAAAAATAAACAATTTATTCGAAAAGAAATAAATAAAACTCTGCAGTAGAACTCTTTTATACGTCATTTAATGCATTTATTTTTCTTTATTTGTGGAATTATTATTTTGAATTTTCGAAATGCAACTGACATCTTTCTGACATTTTTCTATCCGCGCGGTGTATATGTGTCAAACCAAATCCAGTAGTTAGTATAAACAACTTTTGCACCAACCGATTTTGTTTACAATAAAATTTTGTTTTGTTTTCAACAGGATTTCTTGAGAATTATATGAGAGTGTTTGAAGCGTGGTTTGGGCGATCAATTGGTTTTATTGTCATTTCAAAAACGATTTTGTGTGTTCAGAATGCTGTTCCCTGTGGAATGGATATATTCACAGTTGGTTTTGTGACTGTCTTTGTTTTAATTTCGAAATAACAGAGTGTTGATAAAATTAACTGTGAATATTCCAACAACATTTCGATCGGCAAAATATTTGATGTCACGTTGGAAATAAATTTCATCATTCGATTTAGAATACAGAGTCACTTTGTTGAGGTAAGAGGTGATATTTATAATGCGTTCTTCATTACTGTTTCATTTAATTTGTGATAGAAGTGTTTATATCTTATTGTGTTTGTGATCTACGCTATATTTGGTGTATTTTTTTCTTCAATTTTTGTACAATAGATCTGTCACGATGAGAAGAAAGAGAGCCAAGAATGGGCGCAGTACGTCGTTGAAGATGACTCTAAATCAAGTGCTGCGGGAAGAGTATCGTGCACCATTCATCGATCAGGTCACATACTGGTGCCTTTCGGCCACAATGATTACGACTCTGGCGTCATTACTGTTTTTGTTCAAAGCAAACAAAGCCTTTGACGATGAAAATGTTCGATTTTTTAAAGGTGAATCCGATGAATACACGAATGATGAATTCAATAAATACGTGAATGGTGTAATTGGTGAATGTTTCACCTCGGTATTACAAGAAAATTACCACAAATTACCGCTTGCATTTCGACGAACTGTGGAGCAAGCATGTCCTGATTTTCTTCGTCCAGAAAATTGGCCAGCTCGCGAGGGCATGGGGAACGCATTCAATCATCTCATCACTCAGTACATAACAAACGTGAAAAATAACATCAAAGTATGGGCATTCAGTCGCATCAAGAAATTTTTCACACTAAAGCGCTACGAACTGAATTTGAATCGACAAGGAAATCTCATCACTGAATTGGATGTAAAACGTGCGACGAAGATCGTAATGTTCCAAAGTAGAGTCGAGAGAAACGCGAACATCGATCTTCTATTAAACGAAGCAGCAGGCATTGGATTGCCAATCAATGTACACTTTCAGAATCTCATTCGTGATCGCTGGTTCCAAACCATTCCAATATTTATAAACATTCAGCGACAAATTTTCGATTTTCACGCGAAATATGAAATGTTAAAACAACGCTGGTTCCAATATCGACGCGATCCGAACAACAATGTCATGCCGACCACTCCACTCCCGCCAAAAATAAAGAATTTTTTAGTAGTTCCAGTCCACGATTTCGATATGAAACATATCCGCATCGATATCCATCTTTTTTATTCGATTGCGCGCAAATTTGGAGCATTGAAATTGGCAAAAGGAAAACGCGGTCAGCCAATAAACATTGAAAAAACTGAATACGATAGCAATCCAGCTTTCTATTGGAATTTAATATTTGACATTTGCTTGTGCAAAATGTTTCCGGCCATTCGATCGACGAACCAAAAGCGATCGATACAAAGTTTGTCAGCATTGTATTCCAAGTGAAGATGAGTCATCGCAATGGAATTTACCGAACGTCATTATCACCATGAAAAGCAACCGAGTGTACCAACAATTGCGTAAATATGCAGTTGATTTTGTTAATCGATTGAATGCAGCCAACCCAGATCATATTCCAATGGATTCAGATGGTTTAGTGTCAAAACTTCAAGTATGTTTCAAAAACTGGCAACTAAACACTGGCATTTGGAAAGATGATCGAGCTCCATTTCAATTGAAAACTGTTTGGCACCGGGATATCGTTGCAGCCAAGAACATCAAATGTACAAAGGTGAAAAAATATCACTGAAATTAAAAATGTTTAAGAATGTTTTGGCTAACAATTTGTTGTGTACGATTTTGTTTTTAGGTCTTTGTACGGTGTTGGGATTGGACATTCATCCGCAAATATTGAGACCACAGAATCAAAATGCTGCCGTACAAAATCAAGCAGCTGACGATGAGGATTCCAGTGACGATGAGGACTACGTTTATGTTCTTGATGTTTCCGATGACGACCAGTTTTAATTACATGTAGCATTAAGATTTCTTTTTAAATAATATTATTGTAACGTTTTGTTACTATGCTGGGCTTGAGTTTTGTGGCCTTGACCGAAGTACGGGCAGTTCGGTATATAAAATAACCCGTAGGTGAGTATCATTTATTGAACTGAACCGATAGTATATTGATGTTGATTCATACTTAGTAACTGAGTTTATTTTTTCTCTTTTTTCTTTCCATTGCGACGTTGAAAATGACTGAAACTACACTCAAATCCGACCCCAATATTGACCGTCAACATATGACCGATAATGGATGAATTTGCCACAACAAATGTTTTTTGGGATAGGAGTTGTGAAAAATACAAGAGATCCCAACAGGAGGGAAAATATAAAGAAATTTTTTTTACATATTTAATTTTTGATCGTAAATTTTTTATCGCTTGAACAAATTAACATCGCACAAAAAATACACAGAATAAAAATTAACTTTTGCAGTTGTTGCATGTTCGTCGCTGTTACGTTGTTCCGATTCGATTCTGTGTCTCATAATAAGTGTTCGAAGTGGTTCTCTCTACTAACACTATAAAAACTCAATTTTTAAGCCATATTTTATCAGTTCAATTGACCGAGAAGACGTAACAACAACAAATTGTACTTTAACACCATTTGTTCGTTTCGAGATTTCATGAAATATCTGTGCATTAATTTCTCCCCCAAACACGATAATCAAACGATGAGAAAATGCGTTTTGTGTAACGTGGATTCAATATAGACAGAAATACATAGACCAAAAGACAGCAAAAGAAATGGATAGACATAGTGAAATTGAGATAGATGGATAGAGAGACACGGAAAGAGCGAGAAAGAGCCACCGTATATTGTTCTGATTGCCCAACAGCGCAAATGGATGAGCGAAAACCTATTACAATGGATTTGTGCGCGACTGACTGAGTCAGTGATTTTTGTCTGAATATGTTTGGCTTTTTTCAATTCATCTCTCTATCTCTGTTAAACGTCTATGTACAATATGGCATCGCAGTGAGCGATGAACAGTTTTGCGTAGAAACCAACAATAAACTATATATATATTGTTTTTTGCTCTCTTTCGATATCAACAAATGCGGCACACAACGCAATAGAATATAAACGGTTGAACGAAATATAGTGTGCAGATTTCTGTTCTTGTTGTTGCTATTGTCGACGTCGTTGTCGCTGCTATTGTAGTTATTGTTGTTGTTCGGATCCTCTTCGACAACTGAATCAACAGCACGTTCGGTGCAATGCTCTATGTGCACACACAGTGTTGTGCATTGCTGGTATACTATACGTCAACTCCTTTTCCACCACTCGACCATTTTTTTTATCATCATCGAAAGAGCACAGTTTGCGAAGCACCAGTACGGTGATGCCATTTCAAGTGTTAGGTTGTTCGCGTGCTCTGCACTGAGATTTAATTCTTCACATTGCGATAGAGCCGGGCTCACACATTTCGATTTTGTTCCGTTGTGTATATTTTCTTTTTTCCGTTTAGTTTATTATTATTACGATTATTACGATTATTTTTTTTTTTGCTTCGTTATATAAATAAATATATATATATTTTTGAATTCGTGCGATTAACAGACAGAAAAACAAATGGGAAAAACAATATGTGTATTTTTTTGAAATTGTGATTTTCTATTTTCTCGCGAAAACATTTTTTCTTCTTCTGAAGCGAATGAAGAAAAATAAATTCATCTTGTGCAGTCAAGAACAACAAAAATTAAAAATTCTCTTTTGATACATTGTGTGTGCAGTGTGTACCGTATTGTGGTGTTTTAGGTGGTGTTGTTTGTGCATCGGCGGCATACATTGTTCTGCGTCACACAATTGCTGTGGGACATTATAACGGGAACGGTGGAGAGAATATCAACGCTAAAATGGTTTCATTGCAACAGGTATGCCGTATAACAAGTACTTTATGTTTTAATATAAATAACGTAGCGCGTGCGAGGATGTAAACGAAGCACCGAACAAGGGCGAATGTGTGCTGTTCAGTCAGAGTGTGAATGAGAGCAAATGAACGAATTTTTATGTATTATAGAATGAGATAGAATGCGCAATACAGTATAGTATGCATGCAGCCACGTTTAATGGATGCATGTGGTTTGCCGCTTGTGGACTCACATTCGCTTCTTGTTTTGAATAAATGAAGTGCGGAAACAGTAAAACCCCAGCAAATTGAATGAAAATGCTTAATTAAATAATTTTCACTGTTTCCAAAAAGGCATAATCCACTTAAACATCGACACGACTGCCACAACATGTAAATTAATGCGATTCCACTTTTTTCCTGCTTAATATCTTCTCTCACTCTCTTTCTCTCTCTCTCTCTTTCTGTCTGTCTGTCTCTCTTGCTTACTCATTCATCCTTTTATTTATGGTCTTGTCGCGTTTTCTGCATTATATTGTTTTTTTTTTTAAATAGAGTTAAAAAACAGTTTTACTGTGTCCTGTTAAAATTTCGTAATTTATTATTAAATGCATATCTGCGTTTAAAGTCAATTTTACGAGTCTCTTTTGTCGTTCCGTTTAAGCAAATTTGTTTCTCATTTTCAAGAGACAAAAACGACACAATGAACTCCTCGACTACATAGGTCACATTAAATGCTAAGAAATAACGAAAGCGAGAGAGAGAGGGAGACAGACAGAAAAATCGAGTGAGCAAAAAAAAGGCGAGAAACGAATGAGAAAAAAAATTGAAAACTCAGAACCGAAACTAAAAATTGTGTTTTGTACATCGAATGAAATGCGTTCACACACAACAACTAAAAGTCGCATAAGCGCAAAACCCACAAACGCAAATAACAATCACCGAACGCATGAGAAAACGATGGCAAACCATATTTCTTAGTCGGCGAAGAAATTACACACAAAAATACGCACAACAGACAATAGAATCGAACACACAGTCATCCTTTGCTAGGAATAGTCAAAAGTAAAACAACAAGTGCGGCGAACAAAAGTGAAAGAAAGAGAAAAAATATAGATAAAAAACGGCAACTTTCTGTGTGACAACGTATATTGAATTTAAATTACAGTAAAACACTAATAAAAAAACAATTCAAGACTGTTGAAGAGAAACCAGAAATTTTTAGTGAAATTCCTCAACACTTGATCTTCTTACCACGACAAATATGACTGAGGCAAACGAACGAGAAAAACGTTCCGCTTGTTTCGTTGTATGAAAGAATGAACGAGAGCGCGACGCTAAAGTTTTTCGCATTATTTGGGGTGGGATGGAATGAGGCCGGTTAATAGGAAACAAAAAAAAAAGAGGCGAGGAAAATTTCAATGGAAAATTGCATGTTCTGCCGGCTTTCCTTTCTTTTTTTTTTCATCGAATACCGTCGCATATTTCGTTGTTTTTCGGCGGTGATATTACATCGCCCTTTTTGTGTGAGTCGTGTGCGCGCGTTATTCGGATAACAAATGTAAAACAATCTACCGGACTGGAGAGCAATAATAACAACAAAACTATTGAAGAAACATAAAGGGAACATTAAAAAGTTTTGTTTGACAAACAACTGTTTTGCCGGAATAAAACACATATTTTTCATTTGGATCTTGTAAAAAGTCTTTTCGCACCAATAAGCATCAAGAACACACATACAGCCGTGCACACTGCAAGCGCCAGCTCAGAAAAGGAAACGTGGAGAAAGAGGGAGGTAAATTGTAAGAAAAAGAAATTGAGAAAGAGAGAGGGAGAGAGCGAAAGCATGTAAGCCACGAGAGAACCAAGAATCGCACACACACTCCCATATTGATTGAAATCGGTTCAAAGAAATGATGAATTATAAATGGATTTTAATTTGTTTTTTATGTTTTCTCTCTCTCTCTCTCTCTGTCCTTCTCTTTGTGTGCAGTAGAACATTTTGTTCCGTGCTTGCGGACAACGAAGTACAGCTACATCGATGTATATCATTATTTTCCACTGGAAATGCATTATTGGCATTGCTGTATTGACTATCGGGCAATGGTTTTGCCAATGATGGGCTTACAAATAAAAACAAACTGCCTGACTTTGTGCTGTTGTTGTGTGATTGTTGTTAAAAGTGGATATTTCATCGTTTGAATTAGAGAAAATGGCCACCACCTGTTGTAGCCATGTCTTTCAATTTTCCTTTTTCTTTCAAATCTTTTCCTGTGTTCCTTTTAAAAGTTTTCCGATGTTTCAGTTTTCTGTATGTGTATGTTACTGTATGTTGTCCAGTTTGTAACTTGCCATTTTCGATTTTCTCTTCGCTTTTTTTTTGCTCAGATTTTCCTTTTTATGCCTCTAACTCTCTCTCCCTCTCTCTCTCTCTCAATCGATGTCCCTCTTCCCTTGATTTGATTCTACTTTTGCCTTTGTTTATTAGTCATTTTGAAACTGTCCGGTGCTTTGTCGAAGAAGCTACATTGCTTTTAGTGGAAGTTTTCTGTGCACTCAAATAGCATACTTGAGCAAAAGTTAAAAGTATATTTTGTGATACATGCACGTGTCAAACATTGAAACATTCAAAACATTGTCTACAGGCGAAAACATTTCCATTTAATGCATTCACTTCGAATGTCACACAATTTCATTGCGATAGTTCGTTATATGAGCTGCTCTTTTTTGCCTGTTCTTCATTCTTCTTCTTCTTCGTATTTTTCCGTTCGATTTTCTTCGTTTAATTTTTCATCATAAACATTTTCTAAAGTGATATAGATAGCAAATTAAAAAGTATGTCTGTCTCCGACAACTTGTCTATTTCCCGTAAAACCTCAAACACAGTTTACTCATTAAAACGGTGTTTTTGGTTTGATTACATTCGTTTAATTGCTATGTGTAATGGTTGAAATAGAAAAAAAAGAACGAACCAATCACTCTCTTTATCGATTGATCGGATTACTCAATCAGGAGGCCGACTGCGAACAAACCCCGATGCTTCGAGGAAGTGCGTCGCCGCTGTTCAAACATCGATTCAATTGTTACTCAACGCGAACATCACACGTTATAACACTAAACAAATAACAAAATAATTTACGAGAAGCAAAAGAAAATAAATGCATCATCTACTCTTAGACCGATTGCATCGCTTTTGAATTTTTAGCATATGACAAAAATTAATAACTTTTCTTAAAAAAAATCAAACAATTTAACGTCATAACATGGAGATTTTAACAATAGCATTTTCCGAAAATTCAACTTCCAATTGTGGCTTGGCATTGAAGAGTCTTTAAACTTCAACTTGGTTTATATTCGATTTTTTTTTTTAAATGATGCATAAAAAATAAGTACGTCGCGTCTTAACGATATCTCACCGGGACTTAACGATATTACTCATATAATCCATTTATATATATCTTGTTTCCACAAACATTGTGCGCATCGTGATTGCAAAACAGAAAACTGTTTGAGTAAAATTCAAATCGCACAGTTATAAATTCGGTGGATTTAGTAGCATTTTTACAACGCCATCAACCGAAGTTTGTAGTCTATTTAAAGATAAAAATATTTGAAGACAGTTTATGTGATTCACATATCTTTAAAATTTTAGTAGTATCTTCTTTTTTATTCATATAAGTATGTTCCACACAAAAGATCCAATAAAGAAAGATTGACACTTGTACTAGAGGGTTTTCACTTGTTCTCGCAATCGTTTCGAATCTTATAGAGCCCAGAGAAAAATCTATTTATTTATTTCGAGTATATTGTAGACATTCGATGTTGATGATGGACGCTCAAATGTTAATTATTAGAAAAAAATAATAAATTTATTTGTCTGTTACTTCATTCTCAATAAACAATTGTTATCGCAAAACCACAATTAAACGGCACAATGGAAAAAATCTATAATTAGATTGATATGAAAAAAATTGACTTGATTCATGATCATCGATATGCACCGATAAGAGATTCTACTACTACGTCCATAGTACTTTAGTGGCACATTGTTGACATTTTTATTCTGACGTCGATTCTAAATGTTGTTTGTTGACATTTCCATGTTTTTAAGAAGTGTTTCTTCTTTGACACCAAACGTCGTCCTATTCTCAGTAATCGTTTGTTTTTTATTTGCAACAAAATGAGATGAACCAAAACAACATTGTATTCACGATCACAATATCAATTACTCTCGTTCAATGTGAAAAAAACAAATTTACCTCTTCTTTGGTATCCAAATCTCGTCGTACTGAAGCATATTTCAATTTTTTGACTTCGTACACATTTATGATTTCGGCATCACTTATTTAGACTGGTGGCACAACATCCGAACAAATTTGGCAATCGAATTCCATATTGAGGTACACCAGTTTCACGCCGAAGAATAAATTCTAACTTATGATTTTATTCATGGTGAATTTTTTGCTTTCGATGTTAAAATCGTTTGGTGCTTCCATCCAACACAAATCATTCAGCGATTACCCCAATCGCATAGGTCGTTCCACGTTGCCATCATCAAAAAAAAAGCAGGATTCAAGGCAAGCGATCTGCATGGCTTTCACTTCAAGTACAAAATGATCGAGATATTTTTATAATATGTTGCTGAAACTTAAATCAAATCACGTTGTTGCGTTTTAAATGAATCTATTGTTTTGAATAATAATGACTTTTAGAATTTAAACCCAGCATATAATTGACTTGCTATTTAACACAAAAATGACCATTAAAATAATAATCTGTTACTTCATTATAATTTCAGTTTTTATAGAAATAAAAATTATATCATATTTCCCCTCATTTTAATATTAAAAATGGTATGGATTTAAATGTTAGTTACTGTGGCGCATGTATGCATGCTTTTGATTTAGCATCATTTTTAACTTCTGTTCCGTTCGATAATGACACAAATGTGAGGTTTTTTTCTACCTTTCGCCCCTTATCCTCTCTCCCTCGGTCGCTCACTCGCTCTCATCCAATTCATTCGACAATGAATGAAAATCACCTGCAGGCTTTTGGCGTCTTTTGTGATTATCGCTATGACGCATCATTGTTTCCACAAATTAAGATAATATTTATTCCATTTAGTGGAATATGTGTATTCTTTTACCAACTGGTCTAATTGTATTTCACGGATTCTCGCTTCATTAATTTATATTTCGCTTTTTCCTTTCGCCCATTATTTTTTTCTTTCTTTTTTCTATTTTTAAATTGGTTGGGGAACATAACTTCCTTTTTGGTTGAACTACGGAAAATGTTATGTCGTGCAGATTTTAGCATATACCTCTTTATATATTTTTTTTTTATTATTTAAAACGAGGCTTTTTAGTCCAAGTTTATTCGTTTAATTCCGTCTATTCAAGGATTAACGCAAAAAAAAACTTTTCCACGTTGATTCATACAAAAGAGATTTCACTCCTTGCGGCGCTTCACCTCAGCTCAGTTTGAAAGAAGAGTAAAGAGTGCGCACATTGAAAATGAGCATAGTTTTCAATAGTTTTTCTTCATATATCAATGAGATTTTCACAATCATGATCCAATATTTGCATGTCAGGAACTTATTTAAAATTTGGAAAAAATTATTATTTATTTCCTCATCAAAATTTGATTATAAACCATTTTTATCTTCTCAAAGTTTCGCATTAAAAACTGTCATCTGGTAGTGCATATGGTTGTGAAATGCACCATCCCATATAAAATGAATGCCAAAAAAGAAAGCAAGAAAATCTTCCTCTTGTCGACATCTTCGCACTTTAGGGAAAAAAACGAATTTATGTATATATAGGCAAAGTAGTATGGCATACATGGAACGCATATCACACGTTTTGCGCACTCATGCAACTTTCGCGACAAACCACATAAACGCAAATGCATCGAAATCGAAATGTACACGTATGACTCAGAACACAGAAGATGATGCAATTCACAGTTGGTGCGAATCCACTAGAACAGACCTAACAGCGATGCTTTCAACGAACACTACAGCTCACAAGTTTGGAACAGCCTCGATTCCGTTTTTTTGCGAAATTGACTGATTTTTATTCAAAATGGAGATATTCAATGAATATAAAATATCTTCAATTTTTTTATCGTGTATAAATGGAACATTTTGAGATGTTATTGGTTCCATTTGTGAAAGTTTTTTAAAACTAAATGTCAGAAGGATGGTGTTTTCCAAAAATTTGGCCTGTAGTGTAAATATATCGTAAGCGAGCGAATATTGTGTGACATATGAAGAAAGGAATCGCGTCACACAGGCACACTGTGTGATGTGTGTACTTGAGCGGTAGACGATGCACACATAAAATCCACAATAGTAATAGATAGTGCAGAAGTATAGTAAATATAATTGTTCCATCCATTTTCCCTATTTGCTAAATGAATTTTTATGCATTGTTTCGATGTTTTTGTTTTTCTCAATTTTTCCGTGCTGTCTTTCCTTTATGATTTTATAAATTGCAGAAACGGCACTCTTTCTCGGCATAAGAAAGAGAGGGAGATAGAGGCAGAGAGCGGCAAGCAAATGTATTCGCTCTCTTGCCCGACCAACCGCCTCGTCCCGTCCGATTGCTCCGTACACATACGCAAATTCATTCAAAGCAATCACATGCACCCAATCAAAGTCATAGCATGGAACATTCATTGGATTTATGTAAAACATAATACTTACATGCATTTATTTACCCAACAGATTGAACATCGTTGCTGTTTAGTGTTTACAATGCTTTTGGCTACGAAGAGAAAGCTCAAATATCCCTGTCTTTTTCCTCTCTCTCTCTCTCTCTCTCTCTCTCTCTCTCTCTCTCTCTCACTTGCTTTCTTTCTCTTGATTTCGTTGCATATATTATGGTCTCTAATATTCTAATATTGGTGTGTATTTTTTTTGTTATATTGCTTGTGTCTTTGCATCGCTTCGTATTTGCTAAAGAATGTGTGCACACGATTACAATTGAACATTTGAAACAACAAATTCAACGGCAACTACAAAAAAAAATGTATATATATGAAAAAGAAGCACCAGAAGAAGTATTCATCTTTTCACTTTTCGACAGTACGAACGACGAACGAGCATAAATACAAGCGATGGCTTACTTGGATTCAAGGAAATAGTCGCGATGCAGATGCATATTATCTGGCATAATAGGAATGCTAATGATACACAATAGACGTTAAAAGGACAATCAACATGCAACACTGCACTGACTAGGCTCTTACAAAACAATCATTTAGAGTTACAGGGATAGAGATTGAGTTAGAAAACAACAGAGAAGCATTGAGATTGAGAGCGAAAAAAAAGAACAAAACGTACACACACACACACACACATCGTACACAAAAACAAAAACCAAAACGGAATGGTTTGGAAGTAACCGTAAAATAGGTGTTGACTTTTCTTTTAATGTAATGATTTGTTCAGTAAATAATTTATTTTGAACAATAATAATCATGAAATTGTGTACAACACTCGTGGATTTAATTAGTTTTGGAATTGAATTCAAGTTGAAGAAATGACCATTAACAGCATTCACATTCATTCCGAATTGGTTGGGCTCTTGAATTTAAAAAAAAAAAAAACATCGAATGACAATGGCCCTGGTACTGGGATGAAGTGAACACTATAACAATCACAGAAACTCTGATCTTCACTGGAGTGCACCGTCCAAAAGAGTCGCTTACAACTTGCTCTTTTCACAATGAAAAGTGGCAAAAAAGACACACACAGAAATTTACGGAATTCGTTCAACAGCGTAAAATCACCTCAATGACATACTATTGAAAATCGTGCCATTTCTTTTTTTGCTGTATTAACTATTATGACAAAATGTCTGATACGCAAAATGTAGCTTTCATCAAGTGGATTAGAACGTGAAAATCTATTTGGGTTGTCCATTTGGTGTGACATTTGAAATGTTTAAGCACACTTGAGCAGACCTTTTTTTGTTGTGTTCGAGCAGAACAATTTAACTTGGGCGAAATATGTGCTTTTTTTCGTTTCTGTAGAAGTAGTTAAATGGTTGTTTGTTACTTGCACCCTCTATGTGTGTATCTATGGGTGTGTGCGATTTTTTCTCAAAATCTTCATATATTTAAAATGCAATAGTGTGACAGATTGTATCAATAAATAAGCGTTGAAAATGGATTGAATTAGTTCAAGAGTCTAAAACTCCTACATCATAATTTACTTTGTCACAAACTTGGATCGGTATCAATACAATAGGGGGATATTGGGCCACATATTAAATGTAACATGAATCAATGAGTGTTTGGCTGAGCGTGGGACGCATATTCCCATTTAATGGACAGAAAGATTAATAACATTGGAATTATGAGCGCATAAGAAAACATAAGCGAAGTTTAAATAAATAATCGAAACAAGCAATGGCGTTTGCCTCTCAGAGATATCCGACTTTTTTTTTTGCTTTCGTGCATTTGCTTTTTTATTTGATGTCGTCGTTGTCGCAACTATTCACCCTGAAAGAAAATATATAAAAGACTGGCATTTTCATTCACTGTCGCAGCCGCACTGAAACGGAAGTAAAACAGAGCATATTTTTAGCAAAGGGTTCAGAAGCTCACTTGAATTGTTAGCACTAGTTATTTCTTTTTTTTTTCATTTTGCGCATCTCAAACTCAATCCACTAAATTAATAGATTTTTTTTTTCTCATTCTTTCTTTCAGCTAAACTTTCACAACAATGAAAAAAATAAACCGATCACTGGAGCTAATTTGTTGCAACGACATTCCATTAATTCGTTATTGGAACAACAGGATTTAATATGGTCACCAAACATCGATGGTGAGTACGGTTGGAAAGACGTTTATGTTTTTTATTTGTTGATTCTTTGATTTTTTTTTTTGCATCATTGTAATTTCGTTATTGTTTCGCATTCAAAAGTAAATCAAACGATATACGGTTGAGGGAGCATTTGTGTAATGTTTGGGTTAACGTCTGGGCCTCTTAGTCCATATCAATCGTGTTGCTTCTAATTTTTTTTTTTTTCATTTTTCATACATCGTTGTGTTGATGCGACTCACCAGAGATTTCTTCTCAAATACGAGGAAAGAAAAAAACAAAAAAAAAAAAAACAAGGTCGATGCATCGTTTTTGTTGCATTTCATTTTCCTTCCAATTTCCGTATTTTGTACAATGCGTTTTCTCCGGTTTTTTCTTCGCCTCCTCTGCTTTTGCTATGAAAGAATGTATTTGCTCTGCTTACTCTGTGTTCAATAACCATCATAACAAACAATTTTTTTTTGTTGCTTCTTCTCACTGTTTGTGTGTGTGTGTGTGTGCGTGCTGTTTTAATAAATACATTTAATTAAAGCGATGCCCATTCAGCTACTCAGAATTGGTAAGATGATGTGTAAGAAAAATGCACACACAAGATCGGTTTTAGTTTAGTTTTTTTTTTCTAATGCTACTAATTAACATTAATAATTTTGTTTTTTGTTTTGCTTCTTTTGTATGTTATACGGCTCTTTGTTGCTGAGCATGTTAACACTGAATCAGTCATTTGAATCGGGCTACAGTAAAATTGGCGTCCATCCTGAACGCATAATCACCACGCAAACACACCTAAAATACCCAAGCACAATCATGCGATTGTCGATGATGATAAAAAGAAACAGAGTTAACGCATACACGGTATCGCGTACTCACTTCGCGCTACTAGCAAATCATCACAAGAATATTCGCATTTGAATTGGCGTTCTCTGTTATATACCATTTTTATTTCGGTTGCTCTTTTACCAACCATTCGGAATTGGTCATGCTGCGTGTAAAAACTCATATTTTACTTCCGAAGCCAACTGTAAAGAGAATGATGAGGGGCAAAAAAAAATATAACATTGTTTTTTTTATTGTGTTTACAGATTAATAACGGCAAATGCTATCCATCTCTTTTTATTGTTATCTACCACCTTTTTAAACTTACTCGTTTACAACGCTTCGAAATGAATGAATGAAACCACTCACACTGATGTGGTTTTTATGCAAATTTATTTCGTTTTTCTCTTAAGCCCAATAATCACATGCACTCGCAGAACAAAATGCAGTGAAATCGAACCTAATTCATAATTCATCATCAGATCTTACATATGATCTAATTATTACTGACCACCCGATTAATGACTTCGTTGGATGAACATTACGCGCAAAAGCGACGTTTTAGTTTTTTTTATGGTTTGCAACAGTTAAAATTGTCGACTAACTCTTTTTTTACATTCCAAACCATATCGCCAAAATGAAATATGAGTGGCAAGATATGTTTTGTTCACATATAGAGTTAGTTGCAAAGATCCGAAAATGTTGTGCAAGCCATTTTCAGTTGTGACTAAAATGAAGTGCACAACGAATCCCGATGAAAAAAAAAGAAGAATTCAACGATGCAATTCTTGGAAAAGAAAACGTTTTCTCGTTTTGTGCATTTTTCTTATAATCCTTCTCCTTCATTTATCAGAAGAAATGTCAGATCGAATCAATTATTTTTCTTTTCATCTTCGAATCAGCGGTCAGGAACCAATCTTAAATAATCATTGAATCGAATTGAACATTTCACAATATCTGACCATGACATTTTCTAATTGTGCCTATTTCGAATGATTCAACATGTGATTTTAACATTTCAATGGTTCAAATTGTGAAGACGAGGTGGAAAACAAAAATGAAAGAAAGATTAAGCAATAAAAGAAGATTGAATGCAATTCGATTGATAAAAGTGACTTTACTGGATGTGACAAGATGAAATGATCAAACAAGCGATTGTTGATTGTTACAAATGCGATACACTGATATCCAATGGAAAACGATTATTGGTTGTATTGAGGAGTGTCTTTTCTCAATCAAGTTCGTATAATGGCTCTCAATTATTTTCGATGAATTATGGCCGATAAGTGCTTGTGAAAAGTGATCTGATTGTGTCGATTATATTCATTGTTAAATAATGGCACTGGCACACAAACAGAGACACATGCACAATTGAACTGTTACTCTCAATCTGTTTTCTTGTTTATTTGATTAATTTTTTTGTGTTTGGTTTTCATCATTTTCCGATTTAGGTGAGTCGATGGCTATGTCAGGAATCTATGGCCTACGCAATTCATTATCCGAATCAAACTCATCACTGTCGAATTCATCTATGAATGGCAGTTGCATTGGTACATTTGCTGGTACAACGCCCACTGGTAGCAGTCCCGACGATTCATCGCTTCAGCTAAGTGCAAGCTTGACATCGAATCCATACTCCCAGTTAACATCAGTGTCGTTGTCTTCCAATGGATCGTTGAACACACCGATCAAGAATTTCGACAATTTGCAGGTATGGCCTTTATGCTATTGCGGTGTGGTACAATCTAATCATTTCAATCATTTTCCTGTTGTGCAATGGCCCAATATGCATTCCATAAAGTGTCATCAATTGTTTGTGTGCTTTCAATTTCGTAGATGCATCGAAGGTTGGCTAATAAACTAACATATGTTTCATATGATGTATTCACACTTCGACAAGAGCATTGAGCTAGTTTGTTTGTCAACTTCGTTTCTTTCGCTTGAAAAAATTTATTTGAACATTTTTCGATTTGTTTTTTTTTTTTTTTGGAGCAACAGAAAATTCACATCACTTCAATTACACTCTGCCATTTTCTGTGCAATTGCACTCTCGCACCGTGTGGCAAGAGAGATGGGAAAGAGAGTTAAATTTGTTGTTGTTGTTATTATTGTTGCTCTTGTTGGAAAGCGTGTGGCTTCCTTGTTCATATGATGCAATCGATCGAAATGTATCAACGTGCGGTTGATACAAGTGGGCCTCTGATGAAATGTGCGCATATAGTTAACTTATTCGGCACGAGAACATTTCACGGCATATACATGTGTATACTACGTAAAAAATGACATTGTAGCAGGCACATATGATATGCACTTCAGATATAAAACAATACTTTTGCCATTGCTCCTGTTCAAATAGTTGGTTTGATAGACGCACAATACACATCATTTCATTCAGCGATAACAAAAAAAAATATATAAAATAAAATAGAAGAAAATTTCGTATAAACATAGAGAGAAAAGAGCACAGTAACAGTAACACCCACAGCAAACATATCAACGTGCACACACACATATACACAACAATTCGTTCGTTTGCCTGCTATCAAACGATGTATGCATTTCACGGCGAACATTTATTTTGCATCAAGATGTGTGCTCAAAATTGACAGTGATTGAATCCTGAAAAATCTCTCAATAGATTTGCAATTCTACGGGCATTGAATATGCGCTCGAATATCGGTAATATGAAAGTACAATGAAATTGAAATTATGTGCCCCAACAATAACACCAACAACACTAAACATATTTATCCAAATACTAAAGTTTCCATTTATTAAATACTGATATGAAATTTCACAAAATGAAAATAACTCACTTCCATTTTGTATCACAGTTTTTTTTTCACAACCGCTTGTTGCATTCTCTCTACTCCTTTTTTTTCATCTGCAGTTTGATAGCATTGATGGGAACACACCTTTGAAAATTTTTCAAAGGACCCCAAACTATGAATGTTCTACACCAATGTCACCGACGGCACCTTCTTCGACGCAACAATACCCCCGGAACTATCGTGGGTCTGCTTTGTTTAGGTGAGTAGAGTACATATGGTGGAAAAAAACGTACTGTTTTTTTTTTACTTTCATTACAAATTCAATTTTATCACTTGCAAACGAAATTTGATTCGAATGAAATTCACAGAGATACCTCCAGTCCGATCACTCCGTTAAAATCATTGGATTCGCCGCTTCTCTATGGTTATAAATCGGCTAATAACTCCGAAAGTAGCAGCAGCAACAGCAGTGGAAATTCACCAAATAATACATCCAACTCAGAAAATCTCAATTTGATTGACCTTATCGTGAGTACCGTATAAAGTGTTCCAATCCGTTAACGAAAATTGAAATAAATAAGAAATCAGTCGATGGAAAATATGAAACAATTAAAAATATCAACTTTTGTTCGATTTAATTTTATCAATTTATAGAACTATTTTGCGGCCAATAATAATAATAACAACGCCACTGAAACGATGCATTTCAAGAACAGTTTGAATCAGTTTTCGCAAAATGATTTGCAAACGTTAAACGCATTGAAATTCATTCAACAAAATCAACAGAATACACAACCCCAGTTCTATGCACAGCATCAGTCGCCACATTTGTCAAATTACTCATCGAATGGAGTAATGACACAAACTTCACGTCAAATACTTGGTCTAAATCAACTGTTGCAACCCGACTGCAATTCGAATCACTTAAAGAATTGGCAAAACATTGCCATGGGCAATAATAATAAAAACAATAACATCAACATCAACGACACGCACTTGGACCGAGCTGCACGATTCCATCGATCATCGGCTGCACTTTGTACGTTTTTCTTTTAATTTATTTTTTAAGCTTGACAAATATCAAAAGGAAATGTATCGTTATTTTGCCATACAGATGATGCCACTTGTACTTGGAGTGGATTTTTACAACCACGTGTACACAAAGTGGTCAACTATTCGCCGAAAGTATTTTTGGGTGGTATTCCATGGGACATCAGTGAACAATCATTGATACAGATTTTCAAACAATTTGGACCAATCAAGTAAGTGTAATTTTTTATTTTATCTTTGACATTTTCCCATGTTATTTTATTTCGTTGAATGGACACAGAGTTGAATGGCCTGGTAAAGAAAATCAAGCTGCACAGCCCAAAGGTTATGTATACATAATCTTTGAATCGGAAAAACAGGTTCGTGAATTGTTGAATGCGTGCACAATTCAAGATGGAAATGATGCCAATTCGGGCAATTATTATTTTAAAATATCTTCGAAACGGATTAAGGCCAAAGAGGTATACAAAAAAATTTCAATTTCTTTTTTCACCTGCAAATGCTTTTATAATTTCGTTGCTTGTGCGTACGCACACACCTCAATAGGTTGAAGTTATTCCATGGATCATTGCTGATTCAAATTATGTAATTCCAACATCGCAGAAGTTAGATCCCAGTAAGACGGTATTTGTTGGTGCACTTCACGGAAAATTGACAGCCGATGGCTTGGCAAAAATCATGAATGATCTTTTCGATGGTGTTGTTTACGCGGGTTTGTTTTATTTTTTCAATGACAATATCAATTATAATTCTATCTTTCTGAAAATAAAAACAAAAAAATAATCGTTTATGTGACAGGCATTGATACAGACAAGCACAAATATCCGATTGGATCGGGACGTGTGACATTCAATTGCAATCGTTCGTACATGAAAGCGGTGGCTTCGGCGTTTATTGAAATAAAAACGACCAAGTTCACAAAAAAGGTGCAAGTCGATCCATATTTGGAGGATGCACTATGTTCGATGTGTGGTCTTCATCATGGTCCATATTATTGTCGTGAAATGTCATGTTTCCGGTAAATTTATTGATCGAATTATGTGAGTGATTGTGTTTTGTAAGTGGTTTAACCATTTTATCGTTTTAACACACAGCTACTACTGTCGATCATGTTGGCAATGGCAACACTCATCGGATCCATCGTTGCAAAATCACAAGCCATTGACTCGAAACTCAAAATCACAACAGCTTATTGGACTTGGACCACAGAATGTATCATCCCCCGTCAACAATACTAACGCTTCATCGAATTACTACTGCTAAAGTAGAAGTTTTTACGCAGTTTTGCAAAAACCATTCATTTATCGCTCTTAATTATTATTTATGATTATTATAAATCATTCTTATTGTTCTTATCATCATTTATTATTATTGTTATTAATTTTTTTTTCTGTTTTAAGTCTTCATTTAAATGATCGTATTAATTTTTTTTTTGATCACACAATCGTGTTCTGTTATTAAGCAAACAGCTTCTTGTTTTTTTTTTTTGAATATTTCCGTATCAAAGTGAATTAAAAATTGGGACACACATTTTCTGAAAAAATGAACGTTTAACAATTGAACAGATGAACAAAAGAAATGAAATTTATAAATCACGCTACAATTAACATGCAATAACAATTTAGATAAATAACCAAACTCATGTACTTAAATGAAATGAAATCAAATATGCAACAAACAAATATTGCAGAGAAATGAAAATGATAAGATTAAAATCGACCGAAAACACTATTATGAAAAGAGGTAATAAGTCAATAAGAGAAAAATTTATCTCCTCTCAAAATGTTAAGTATAACCAATGAAAACAAACAAAAAAAAAAACAATTTGTAAAATGAATACACATCACCACACAATTTATTGTAATCCGATTTGAATACAATACAAATAGTAAATGTTTAACTCAAGCGTAGAATTTACAACAACAAAAAAAAAAAAACAATTTAATGAACTGCAATATACAAGAAGAGCAAACTCAAATTACTCAACTTCTGACGTGGAAGGAAACTCCAACCGCGCCAATTTCCAAAATAAACAAAAAAATAAGACTATATAGAATATAGATGGATATTATTGGAAATTGCGGCAGATAATTTCTTTTAGTTTTAATTTATACCTCTGTTTAAGAATATACCCAATTACTTTTAATGTCCCTTCCCCATCATTTTTCAAAGCAAATGTCTATGATGTTATTATATTCTCAAATGAAAAAAAAAATGAAGAAAATGAAACAAAAACCAAATTAAAGCAGCGCACCACAATTATTTATATTTCATATTTATAATTTAAGTGATCGATAAACAAAAAGATGCTCCCAAAGATGAAAAAAAGCAACATACAACAATAACAACAACAACAACAAAAGTGAATATGATAAGGATTTTAAACAAAAAGACAGTACCCAATCCAAAGATTTTTTTAAATTTATTTAAAAACGATGAAAATGCTTCCATCCCATCATGTGAAAAATGAAAATGATCAACAACAACAACAACACACACACACACACATTTTATCTTTTAAACTAACACATCAAACACTTCGAAAGTGAATCGATTCGTGAATGATTTTATTCGATTTCTGTGCTAAACTGAAATGAATTATATATTTTAAACCTATTCTAACTACTTTTATACCTGTATTTAAATTTGAATGTTTATCGAATAAGTTTTCTTCAATATTGTACATACAACACAAAAATACGTTTGAAGATTTCTGTCTATTTGCGAAGACATTAAATTATTTTTTAAAAGAAACAACAACAACTAAAAGAAAACATAAACACTAGTGAAATTGCTTTGCCTGTATAATGGCTCAATAGCAGCAACAAACATAGAGCTTCAGCACTATTATTTTAGATTTGAGCAAAACAAAATAACATATGATTAAATCTCTCAAGATTTAAATTTAAAAACAAAAACAAAAAAATGAACAAAAAAACAAACAAACAAATTTCGTTATCTATTCTAGGTTTTGTTTTTTGAACTCTCTATTTTAGCATTTCATGTGTGTAGCTTTCTCTCTATTTTTCATTCTATCTTATAACGGGGTTTTGTTCTAAAAACGCTTTTTTAAAAAAAAATTATGCAAGGAAATTATTTATTATTTAATATGACACAACATATTTTTTTATATATTCATATATTTAACGTTAATTTATTCCCAAATTAATATTGTTTTAATTGAATGCACAAGTTGAAGCAATTATTTTATGCATTTTCAAAACAACGATTCACAGATCAATTCTTTTTTTTTATTTATTTATTTGAATCATATTCATAAATAAAGAGGTTCAATAGAAATATATTTCTTTTTTAATAAATTTATTTTTAAAGAACTCGAAAAACCATATTTATAATTTCCAATTCCATCTATTCGATACTTGAATACCTATCCAAATCAAAAAAAAAAAAAAATCTAAATTTAAAAGAAAATCAAATAAATTGCCTTGATTTCATACACAAGATGCAAATCCATTCCATTTCCTTGAACAATTGTTGTCAAATGTGCTGAATAGAAAATGAACAACGCCTAAGTAAAATGAATTCAAGGAATAACAAAAAGAATTATAAACACAAAAAAATTTGCGCTGCCTTAACCATACCAGTACAAATCTTGGCTCTTTATTTCCACATAACGAAAAAAAAAACATGTAATTTAGGGATCATTCACACATTTAAAACAAAATCAAACAAAAAAAAAACCAAGTGCAATCAATCTCATAAATGTATATAATTGAGAATGAGTTTGCTTCTTAGTTACTCAGTCCTCAATCCAAGCACACACACACATACATACATTACATATATGAAAGAATACTGGCAACCCTTTGAAACTCGGTCCAAGTTGAAACAAAAATTAAATAAACACAAAAAACAAACCAAGATAGAAGCAAATTAGAAAAGAAATAATAAAGCAATTTAACGAGTTAAATGCTCATTTAGCAATCCAAAGATTGAAATCACCTTTTGTATGACCACAAACACACAAATGTAAACACAACATTTTTGCCTATTGAAAAGTAGTTTGTGAGACAATTACAAACGAAGCATTTGTAAGCTTTATTAGTCGGATTCTATTTTTGATGACAAGAAATTTTTTTAATCCCATTTTTGGATGCAATTAAGTGCATCAGCTGTTTCCTTTCAAAAAACAGAAAAAAACCTGGTTTCATTTTTTTGGGCCGCTTACCAAAGTACACACCAAAAGTAGAAGAAAAAAAAACATACACAATAACTAAACCAAAAAATGACAAAGAAGATGATGAATTCAACATCTATGAATACCTCTTTTGAGTATACGTAACTAACCTCCACGAAGTACATGCGCTTCGATATTTTATAGAAATTTTCCCAATTTCAGTTTTAAATAATTTTTACAAATTAAATAACGTTTATTTGTTTATTTTAAATTTTCGTTTTGTTTTGATTTCGCACAGTATGGAGAAATCTATAAGTGTTTGATTGTTGTTTATTTTTTCGCATTGAAGTTTTGCAAACCAAAAAGAAAAAAAGAGAATGTTTTGCAATTACCAGGGGCAATAATTTTTCGTGCTAAGTTATATACTGAAAATTGTTCATAAGAAATGATGGCAAATAGCTTTTTAGTTTAATATATTAGATTTTTGTTCGTTGAATGTAGTTAACGAAATTCATAATATCATGACAATATTCGACTAAGCCTATAGCAGCAAATAGCATTTAAATATTTACAATTATTTTTAATACGGCGATAAAAAAAAAAACAATACGTTCTCTGTCGTGCATGGCGCGTCGAGTTTATTATTATTATTAATAAATTTTGTTGTTTTTGTTTTCTTTTTTATTTTTGAATGAAAATCCAACGGATTTTGAATGTCAAATATGTAAACGGATTGGATAATAATTAACATTGATATTAGGTTTTTTTCGTTTTGTTTTATATATTTTTTACGCAATATTGGAATGAAACGAAAATTTTGAAAGAAAAAAACAACAACAACATTGTTTTGTTTTCATCACACATATTATCACACAAGTTCAATAAATAAAATATCTATGTATTTAAATAAACGATAATGTGTTTTAATTAATTTGTTGTCAAAGTAAAACTGTGCCATTCAAAAAAATAATATATAGTAAAGTCGTTGCACAAACAATTTTTTTTATTAAAAAATATTTTTTTCTCACAATAAACAATTTCAATCAATATTGAACCACTTTTGGTTCTTTTAATAAACACACATAAAAAAAACAACAACCCTGAATTTTACCAACTACAAATAATTGAACATAATTTCAAACAGCACATTAGTTCAAGCTTCATAGGCACGGAATTTCTAATATTTTTTTCATTTAATATTAAATGTTCGCCAGCGAACGATTTAGTTCTTTTTCAGTTTTTTCTTGGCAAAATATTGATAAATACCAATCATTGCAGATAATGTACCAAGTGCACCGACATGCCAAGTTTTTAATTTTCCACCCCAGAACCAACCTTTTGGTAATGTTGATACGGCATGAGTTAAATCAACTGAAAGACGAATTACGGAAATCAATTCCATTCGTTGTCGTGCCAACAATGCGGCCAATGTAACTCTAATGGATGGAAAACATGTTTATTTACTAAATTAATATAATGAATAAAAAAAAAGTACTTTATATGTAACGATACATACTGAACTGGAGTATCTGCCCTTTCTAAACAATGTTTATGCTGTTCCATCAGAATAATACACCGACAAGTTCTGTCAACAAACAATATAATTGATTAATATTTGAGAAAATGAGTTCAATACGAATGTGAGCGTTACGCATGTACCTCATTAAATTCAAATAAATTGATGACACCCAAAATATTGAGCTAATTGTATCCCATCGATCTGGGTTTTCGACTGTTAAACACTTATGCTCTGCTAACCAACATATTTTCTCAACTGGATAAAATAGATGATCGACTGTATTTGTAATTACACCGATAATTGATAAAGCCGTATCCGATTCCTGTTCGAAAGTTATTTAACCAAAATAGAACTGCATTAAATTATGTAGTTTGTGTTTGCATTTATCGCATGTCGTAAGTTAATCGCATAATCGATATAAATATATGTTTTGATAGTTGTTTTACTTTACCTTTGAGCCAAGTCCATATTCAAGGGTATGCTGTAGCATTGGAATGTCATCGATAAGCCGTAATGTGGCCCGAGCTCCCGATATTTTTGAACTTATTGTTGCGAATCGTTTGGCCAGATCAGGATTCTTGTCGACATTAAGACCGGCCGCTAATTTTGCCGAATAGCACAGAATTTTCATAACCTTAAATCAAAATTCAAAGTGGACACGCATCATTAAAGACGTGGTACGCCAAATATTTGAATTTCATTGTTTAATGACCGGTTTCAATACAATGCGTACACGAATACAGGTTTTGATTTGGCAAAAGTGAAAGTATACGAAAGTCATATTTCAAATATATCCAAATCAATATTAGTGTGCAATGTTTAAGAAAATAAAAATTAATCTTGAAAGATATCATTCATTATCTATTAATTTACAAAGACAATAAACAAATAATAATATGTTTACCTTATCACGTCCGCCGTATGTGTCCAGCATATCACACACTTCATCCAAATAGACTTTTAATGTTTTTTCTTTCATTCTGTTGATGTAGTTTGCTAACTTTATCGAGAGTAAAAATTTCCAACAAAAAAACAAAATAATATTCACAAAATGTTGTGGACGAAATCACTTTTAACTTGAGCAGAGTCAACGGATACAAACCGAATCATTGAGCTTTGAAACGAGTTATATTGACGGTGTATCAACTAATAACTTGTCATTGTCGCGCTATTATTATTCTTTCGTGTGTCAGCACAAAATAATAATAAGACAAAAAAAAAGAAACGAAATAAGAAATGGAAATAAGAACGAAACAAAACTAAAATCTCATACAATGACGATGAGACCAAATTTGAATGAATTGTAAGGTATATTTTATTGCTATTGCCGTCCTTATTGATGGAATTCGACAATACACTTGCTGCTCATAATGTTTTGACTTGTTGATAGAAATTGATAGATTGTATGTTGCAACACCGATATTTTCCGTCGCACACATACATATGGCTGCGACAAAACCAACAACATTACTGTAAGTCATAGTGTCCGGAGTGACAGTAAAAGAGAATCTGTATTATCGTCTCGATGTCAATGTTTGGTTCAACTGTCAAAATTGTATTCGCCTGCTAGCACAGCGGTATAAAATACACTGTGTGTACGAAGTAGTGAAGTTTTGTTGAAACGATGAAAATGATGCATTGGCAAAAGTGGAATTTACATTGAGAATTTGTATCAAAATTGTTTCATCGAACGTTTCATTTATGTTTGTAGATAGGGATAGTAAACATTTTCAAGTGATTTAGTTGTGGGAATTTTATTGTTGTTGCTTTTACGGTGGCAATGTTAGAAGAATGGCCGAGACATCAAAACGAACGACAAACAATAGTGCAAGCAAAAGCCGAAAATCCAAAAACGATATTATAAGATCGACATTAGGAACATATTTAAAGCAGAAAAACTATTCGGTAAGCGTGATAAGTCAATAAATTGGCAACTTTTTGAATGCATTTAATGGTCAGTTTGTGTTATGACGCACACCTAACCTCAACTCAAACCAAAATTGAAAACGATTGTTTGGATATTGTGCGTATGTGTTTTTATGGTGTAATTGTTTTCAACATATTTTGTCGTCTTTTGTTTCGGCTTGTCACTTCTCATAGATGAATGAAAAATTTCGGAAATCGGACTTGGCTCTGACACAAACCATGGATCAATACGATGTTACGATGATGATGGATGATGATGTTGCTAAAGTGAATTCAATTTTATATTCGAATGTTTTAAGCCTAAGCAATAATCAATCAACAGTTGAGCTTCAGTTTTCCAAGTAAGTGTTCAATTTCAATGATTTATTTTATCGGATTCATTTGCCAAAGCTTAAGAAACAAACAAATTCATGTTTCAACTGCTGTGTTTACAGATTCCATAAATTTGTTCAATCACAAACTGTACCTGCGGTGAAAGCTGAATTGCAAACAATATTATGGCCGTTAATGTGTCATATTTATATAGAAATGATAAAAGGAAAAGAATCACGACCGGCCGCTGAATTTCTGCGGAAATATGCATATCTCATTGGTCCAATAGAAAGATCATGCCCGGTTGTGAACGAAATGAATGGCCAAACGCACGGCAATCAAGCACAATTCGAACAAATGCAAACCGATACACAACGCAAAGATATTACTAGTCCACCATTAACGACACAAATTATATTCGCTAATGAAGATACGGCCGATATAATGCGAACAAAATCAACACCAACATCGTCGTTAAATGCCCGAAAAAATGACATTGAATTAAATTCAAATGAAATGAGCGATTATTTCAAAGAGCTAGTCAGTTCGTTGTCGCTGTGCCTTCGCATCGATGAAATTAGTTCAATTGATATAACGCGAAATTTTCGCTCGGCCAAATATGAAATGATTTTGTCCCTCCAGGCGTTATATGCCATGAAACATTTTTTAGCAAAAAGTGGCCACGTTATCATTTTGCACATTCTACAAAATTGGTTTTCACTCGAAATTCGTGAATATCTCAACGAACTGGAACATGACAGTGATGAAGATATGGATGATGTAGATGATATCGATGGCAATGAACAGATATCAAATAATGGTATTGAAAATAATGGAAGTGATTTACCGGCACATAGTGATGATGGTGAAGAATTTGATTTTCGTGACACAAATTGTCGGCTGAATAATTCGCATAGCGAAATACGAAATTTAATTGCAAAAGTTGAATCGGAAATACGAACGGTTAATGGTATGAATAAATCAATATCAAGTATAGGCAGTGGTGATACGGGCACCAAAAATCGTGCCGATTCATTTCCAACATTATCGTTGGCCGATTGCCTTCCAACTGTAACGCCCGATCGCAAAAGCTTTACTGTAGTACAAAATAAATATTTACAAAATATTCGAGCGTCGGTGATTCGTTCGCATAAGCTTGAGCTACCGATGCGAGTGTTCAATGTGCTTAATGCCGATCATCAGCTTAGTTGTTGTGATGTGGACAAAGATGAATGCCATTTGGTGTGCGGTTTTGATGAGTCCACCATTAAATTATGGCAATTGAATCAAAGTAAATTGCGCGGCCGTAGACCGTTTAGCCCATTTTCGAATCGATTGTGCGATTGGTGTTTGGAAAATTGTGAAACATCATCATCATCGTCAGAAATTGACAGCGATGATGATACATCGAATGTACAACGAAGAAAACGACAACCAGTTATGGGATTGTTTGCACGACAACGAACCAAACAACCAGATGAGCATGGAACCGAAGTTACAGGACCAAAACGGAAAAGCAAAAGAGATCAAAGACAAGAATTTATGAAACAACGACACGACGATAACATTTTGTGAGTATGATTTTTGTTTGGCTCGACGGGATCGATAGAATGCACGAATTTAAACGAAAAATAACATTTTAAAATTTTGATATTCATTCACTCTCTCTTCTTTCTTTTTTTTTTGTATTTTTTTATATATTTAGTATGGATGGAGGTTGTGTTGCATTGCGCGGTCATAATAAAGGTGTGACGGACATTTTGTTTTCGAAATATAATCCATTAATCTTTAGCGTATCGAAAGACAATACGATGCGAGCGTGGAAAGCGATAGATTATCGCTGTGGCGCTGTGTATCGGTAATTGAAAATTGCATTCAAATCATTAAAATAAAAACATCATCAGATCGTATTAACTTGATGGCTTTATTTGCAGTGGTCATAATTATCCAATTTGGTGTGTAGCTGAAAGTTCAACGGGACTGTATTTGGCAACAGGTTCACGTGATTTAACTGCCAGACTATGGTGTACCGATAGAGAGCATCCACTCCAAACATATGTTGGACATACTCAAGACGTAGACGTGCGTGAACATATTTAGTGTATTTTTTTCGATTTTTTGTAAATTTAATAAATTTTGGTCTTTTTGAATTAGGCAATTGCATTTCACCCAAATGGAAATTATATTGCAACCGGTTCGACTGATTTAACGGTTCGTTTGTGGGATGTGACGAGTGGAAAACTGTTACGCGTTTTCATCGATTGTCATTTACCAGTACATTGTGTTAGCTTTAGTCCGGATGGTCGATTGTTAGCAGCGGGTGGTGAAGAGTCGAAAATTCGTATATTTGATTTGGCAGCCGGTTCGCAGCTTAATGAATTAAAAGATCATTCGGCAGATGTAAACAATATCGTATGGAATTCAACCGGTTCAAAATTAGCATCGTGCTGTGCGGACGGTTCAGTACGCGTTTATTCAGTAAACAAAATTGCACAAAGCGCGTAAGTAGTGTTTCGATTTCGAATCAACGTTTTATTTTTTCGTTGCTAAAAATAATTCATTTATTATGCATCGCTTAAATGTTATGGTTTGTTTTTCTTTTTTTCGTGTTTAGTTCCAATTCAAGCTCTCATACTCCAATGGCAAGCACATCAACATCATCGTCATCAAATAGTAATAGTAATAAATTATTGATCTCAAATGATACGGGTTGCAAGCGAGCGCTCAAAGTGTTTTTCAATTTTGACGATACCATTTCGTGCATTGGGAGCTCTTGAAACGCACAAACGTGTACCGTCAACATCTCGCTCAAGCATCAAAATTCGCGCATTTTTTTCAAACAAATGAATCAATAAAAATTCAAATTAGAAAACAGAATTGTGTGTTTGTTAATTGGGTGATTTTCTAACAGTGTTTTCAGTCATCATTTACCCATGGATCATCCATATCTCTTCACAATGTACGTATTCAATTTGTTCACTCATGAAAAGAGGTAAAATGTTTCTTTTTTTTTTCTAAATCAATTTTTAATATTCAAAAATGTTGTATTTAAATAATATAGTATTCCACAATAATTTTAAGAGAAAAAATGGAATTATGAAAAGATACACAGAAAAGTAGGAAAACGAACAAATAAATTATAGAATTTAGAAAAAAAAAGAGTAAATAAATTGTATAGATTGTATAGATGGATTTGTTGTTTATCGCCTCATTCTGCCTTTCAACAGCTGTAAAGTTTTAGCCATAAGCGGTGCTTTCTTTGGCTTAAAGGCCATATTTGATGGCTGCGCTTGTGCTGTATCTCTCATTGATGTCGTTGTCTTCAATCGAATATCGCCGGGTCGGGTGATATTCGATGCAACTGAACTAAGTGCATCAACTCGTGCAGCTGGTGTTGCGATCGGTTTACGGTGCGTTCCAAATTGATTTTGTTTTTTTATTATGTTTCGTGGTGGCTTAACCATGCTGTCCACATATGCCAATTTGGTTTGACGCACCGGAATTGCAACCGATTGTGATTGTATGATATTTTTCGTAAGCCGATTTAATCGTGCCTCTTGTTCACTCTGACATCGATCATACATTTCACGCCATGTTTCCATCTCTTGACGTTTGTACGCCTTAAATTTACGTTGGCAATGTTGTTGCCAAAGTATATCGCTGTCATTCACCAAATATGGATTATAATGTTCAAATAATGCCAATTGCTCGGGCGTTGCACGCTCAAGTACGGGCTT
Source organism: Contarinia nasturtii (assembly GCF_009176525.2). NCBI lineage: Eukaryota > Metazoa > Arthropoda > Insecta > Diptera > Cecidomyiidae > Contarinia > Contarinia nasturtii. The sequence continues at coordinate 4,644,442 of NW_022197768.1, forward strand.
TAAAATCTCAAATGGTACACCGCCGGTATATTCGAGGGCATCAACATTTTTTTGTAGAAAACGTATACATAATTCATGTAATGATGGAACGGTTAATAATACACCAGTTTTAACACCTGAATAGACTTTGGTGCGCTGATTTTTCGATGTTGTGCTTGCGCATAATGAATCAGTTTCACTTAACATTGTAATTGGTTGGGATTTTGTTCCTTTATATAAACAATCCAGAATCATTGGATTGAGCGGCGTTGGTTTATAATCGTTTGATATAAAAAATTCGCTTGGCGGCGGCAAATCCTTTGCTAAATCAATTTCAAGTGGAGGTAATTTAGGCTTTTGCAATAGTAATGACGGTGTTGATGATGTCTTCGACCGTGATGATGAACTTATTGAGGCTTTTGGTTTTTCATTAGTTTTGATCTTACTCTGGCTACTTTGGTTACTCTGGCTACTAAACGACGACGTTGATGATTTTGGGCTTACAATTTTACTTAACGACTTTCCACTCGTTGAAGATGATGACAATGAAGTTGAAGCCTTGCCAGAAAGACTTGGCGGCGGCGCTAACATTCCTGCAATTCGATTATAAAACACACACAAACATCAGAAAAATATTTATCGAAAATTACTTCTACTACTTAAAAGAATGATATAAGTTTTTCACGTTTTACTATGTTTCGTTCGTACCTAATGCATCTGCAAAACTCGTGCCCATTGAATGATCGATTTCAATTCCATCGTCAACGTGCTTAAATGTCGTTTTGGTTGTTTTTTTCTCATCATTTTGTGATGACGATGATGTGGAATCACTCTTACGCTTTTTTGATGAACTGGACGTGTGATCCGATTCACGGGATCGCTTATGCTTACTCGAATGCGATTTATGATGTTCTGAATGTTTATCTTTGCTTGAACTCTTATGCTTTTTATCACTATATTCATCGCCATTGTGTTGAATTTCATGCCTGGCGTTGAAAATAGAATGCATTAATACAAAAGGTACAACGTCAACAAACTCCAAAATATTCTTTCACTGAAATGTCAATGTAGAGTTTGGTCACTAACGCAGTTGACGTTGTTTTTGCTATGGAGTCCATATGCTTATGTGTATCGTCAGAACCCTAACTATTTTGCGGCACTGTTCCAAAAATCATGGGTGCATCAAAATTCACCCTTGAGGTGGTTACCTAACCCAATTAAGTCCCAAAAATCAGTAATGACTGTTATCATTTGACATCTTCTCTATATTGACTTTTCAGTGAGTATTTTGAATTTGTAGGCATGCTGTTCTGTGAATAACCGAATTAGTACTCGATTTCTCAATTGTTATGAGAATATCGACTAATGTGGGATCTTTTTTATCTAACTACTAATAGTGATTTGCATCCCAAATGAAACTCTTTTATATACCTAGACCGATGATGACGATCATCTTTGCTATGATGCTTCGAACTCATTTTATGCCGAACATGTTCACCACTACCACTACCATTGCTTTCAGCTTCGTGTTCTCGTTTGCTTGAGTTACCGCTGTTATCGTTGTGTGAATGTGATTTTTGTTTGTGTTTTGAATGTGCTGAATGCTCTTGAGTATCGTCTGATGAATACTGTCATAAATGTAGAGATAAAATTGTTGATTAGATTTTTTTTGCATATTTTCAATTTGAAACAATGTAAAACGGAAGAGAGATCAATAGAATGTATTGGATTTTAGTTCAAAATCACCGCACCATATAACGCGATGTAATAAATGTCTTTTCTTTGAACCATATCCAATAATTGTCTCTATGTCTGATTTGATGAATTTGAAAAATGTGCTTTTCACTAATGAAAATATTTGATAATATTTAAGATTTTCAAATCAAAGAAGACTGCCTGAAAATGAGTGAATTACCTTTCTTTGATGACTGTGTGTCTCGTTCATTTTTTCAGGTGAACGATGCCCATGATGTGCATATTGATGATTATGATGACTATTATTATTGTTATGATGAATATTATTACTGCTGCTACTACTACTACCATTTTTAGTCGTGTGCTCATGAGTTTTGTGTGATTTCCTTTCACTACGGCTTACTGAGTGTATTTCCGTATTGCGAGTATCATCATCATCATCATTATTATCATCGTAATTCTGGTCATCTTCATTGTATTCATCTGGAGCATTCTCTTCACCGCTGCCACTATTGTTCACCATATCTTTCCATTTGGCGACAAGTGCTTTTGCCGCTTCTCCAACTTCACCATCATCTTTCCGTAGACTATTCACCGTTTTGCCGATTTTCGTCAATTGTAAATGCTTAACGGTCACCTGCATCCGATTCAATTTTCCAATGCAATGTAATATCTAATGCGAATAATTCATGTAAATTAGGTATTAAGGTTATGTTTCATTCTGACATTATTCTTTTGAGAATCTTAACAAATTACAATAAAATGATTGGAATAGTGAATTTTTGTGTCTATTTCGAGTCGAAATTTTCATTGAGGAAAGAGAATCTTACCCTCTTTGGATCGTGCTGAGACTTATCGATACTGCGTTGATAGTGACGGATCATGTCTTCTATCGTCATTTTTGTTGATGCATTCGTCATTCTACCAATTTTCTGCAAACCGTTAGCACTGTGGTAAATCACAAACGAATTAATCAATCGATGAATTGATTTTACGTATATTAAAAACGAGTTATTGACTATTTAGAAAACATCGTCAAATTTACGGCTAATAAAACAAAACAAATAAATTTCAAACTATTCTTACACCAAAAAATAATAATGGATATTTGATTAGGCTATTGATTGCAAATTTGATGAGAAAAAAAATTCCGATCGAGTATCAATTCTTAAATAAATTATGTTTTTGATTGAAACACCGAAACACCAGGTGCACGTGAATTGGCAACATTACACTATGCACATTGCACATCTTTATCAATTGTATTTTTTTTTAAAAGAATTTATACTCACCCAGGGGTAAAAATGTTCGTTTTATAATTTCGATGAACACGTCGAAATGCCAGAAATTTGTTGGCTACAACTGCAGTGACAACGTATCTTCTGTCAATTTGAGAAACACTAATGACTGATTTTTTTTTTGTTATGTATGTGGGGAATTATAACGCAAACACAAACAACATATACAAATAGTAAAAAAAAAAGAAGAAAAAACACAAATATATGAAGAGCACGAAAATTCTCCTTGAAAAAAATTAAAATAAAATCACACAATAATGAAACTTGAAATATGCAATTTGAGATTTTTTTTGGTCACACTATCTGATTAATTGAGTTTAAAAAAAACACTTATGAAACCAACCGTCAAACCAACATAAATTGGTCTTTACGATAATAATAAATTGAACACCAAAATTTAGCAAGTCTTTTTCATTTGTTATTGAAAAAAGTCTCTTCGTTTTATTCTCTCTCTCTCTTCTGTGACGTCCTTGCTTTTCCCACAAAAAAAAAAAACAACGACGAAAGCGTTTGCAAAGCAGTTTTCGCATCGGACGAGCTTAACAAGAAAGACGTTTATCTGTCAAAATGAATGCGAGTGTGTGTTAAATGGACGTATGTATTCATTTCCAAATACATACTCACTTTCGCTTACAATTTGTCAATCACAGTTTATATAGGGGTAGTAGTTTAGATTGCGGTTAGGTTTATTGTGTGATTGTCTATGTGCTGGTATTCTAAAATCAAATGCAATGCCAACCACACATGCTAGTCGGGTTACACATATGCCGGTGTGTGCGTGCATATCGATATGCGTCATTTGTTGAAAAAAGAGAATATGGCTGCTCTACAATACATGCATAATGAAAAAAAAAGAATACCATCTACGATGGTCTTTGTATTGGAGTAAATGAATACGTGTGACTATTTGGCGAATTCAAACATATGATTTTGACAGTTGCGTTAAATGATTATTCCAATGCGTTTTCGTTAATTTTTTTTTCTTTTCATTTGAACGAATTGTGAGAACAAGAAATCGTTCGGTTGAAGAGAGTTTGCTCACTGTCTTTCTCTCTCTCTTTCTTCCTTTGCCATTCTCTTTCTTCGCATTAATAAGTTTAAAGCCAGCGCATCAAATCAAAACCAATCGGTTTAGATATGGATTTTTCATGCAAACGACTATATGATATTTCCGTTGCCCGTTTTTTTTTCTGTTGCTCGAGCTATATCTTGAACATTTTGAGCTGTATGTATTGAAAGCTGTGAGGCGCTTGCGCCTGTTGATGCCGCATCATTATTATTATTTTACTAGTATGTGGTAGAATAAACTCGCCAGCAAAGTTCTCTTACACTTTTCAGCGCGCTTCATTCGCACGTCGTCTCGTTTACACGTATATTTTTTTGTAATATTGTTGTTGTTGTGATCTCACTCTTCATCTCTTTCTCGTGTGTAGTTTTTATTGCGTCAAAAAATTTCAATTATAAATGTGTTATCGTGAAGCGGCACACTAGTCAGTCGTTTCTAAATCGGAACCACGCTCAGACATAGAAAACGTAGACAACGTATATTTCGTTTCGGTTTATTCGAAATTGTTCTTTGGTTTCAACATAAAAAAATTCCTTTTTTTTCGTTTTTATTTTATACACAACGAGCAGAGTTATATACATTCAATTCAAATCAACTACTTTCCAGTCCATAGAATTTTTTTTAGTGATAAAAGAGAATTACCAATATTTCAATACGTTTTGCTAAGGATAAAAGATTTATTTTGTATACGTCATACAGTTTTTTTTTTAAACAAACAAAAGAAATTCAGAAATGTATCATTTAAAAACAATTGTATCGCGAAGTGCAGCCATCGCTTCAAAACAGCAATTGGCCAAATTTGCTCCAGTCACCGTTTTGCCCAGCCGCAATTATGCCGATCATCAAATTCCTGAACGTCTGAAGGATGTGGCAACAGCTAAAGGTGAATTTCATATTTATAATTTGTGTGTCTGTGCTTTTGAGTGTCAATCAATCAATCGACTCTGAACTTTGTTTCAACGATGAAAAAAATTAATAATAATAAAAATTGATACGATTCAATATATTTGGAATTATGATTGAATTTTTATTTTTTTGCAGATCCACGCTTCTTTGATATGGTCGAATATTTCTTCCATCGTGGTTGCCAAATTGCCGAAGATAAATTGGTCGAAGACATGAAAGGTGACAGCTTGGAAGAGCGCAAAAAGAAAGTTAAAGGTATTTTGATGTTGATGCAAGGATGTGATCACATCATTGAAATGTCATTTCCATTGCGTCGTGACTCTGGCGATTATGAAATGATTACTGGATACCGAGCACAACATTGTACCCACAGAACACCAACTAAAGGAGGTAATTTGTGTTTGGATTCTTTTTTAAATGTTCACCTCAGAAAATGTGAAAACCAATTATGTTCATGGAAAGCATCATCGATAACGTAATGTTTGGAAAATTTTAAAAGGCTTTTAAAAATGTTGATTAAAAAAAAGGCTGTCAATAGTATCAAACAACTTTTTTTAAAAAATGTTAATTGATATTTCACCATTATCATTCACCAAATGCGTAAAAAAGGACACTAAATCTCTTTCTCGCTGTGCATGAAATGACAATTAAAATAAAAGGAGCCATTTGTTTATGTCATGCTAATCGATACGGAATTGAAATACAATTAAAATTAAAATTATTACTCTTCAATATTCCAATTACTATTTGTAATCAGTGACAAAGTCATAGTGTACGTCTCTCTGTCCCGGAGCGATGTCAGTGAGAATACAAAAAAAAATGTGTGAACTTTTTTGTTGACCTAATTTATTTGTCGTTGCGACCATAGCTTCGTTTGCTTCGTTTGCAAGACACATTTTTACAAAGTGTCTGTAGAAAATCTCGCGCAAAATTATTTGGAGCATTTCATTTTTTTTTTTTTTTTTTGAAAAACCAATGCATAACAAAAATCAAACGGTTTAATTGAATATTTTTGTAATGTACATTGGTGAGAAAATGATTGAGTATTATTTTTTGTGTTTTTTTTTCTTTGTTGTGGTTTTGTTCTGGTTTTGTAATTCGGTAAAATCTGTCAGCACAAAAATAGAATTGAATGGTTTCGAAAATAGTAAAAATTCATAGAGCATGTATTTATACATAGTATATGTACTATGCAAAACAGCTGAAATAAACAGGGAAACGATGATTATATAATGATACCACTCGAAGTCACTTGATCTCGGTGTCGCCCATATCGTGTGTACGTCGAGTGGTAACCTCATTCGAATCGATACTTTGCACCGGTAAATTAAAGTTGCACCAACATTTTAGCGAACACCGAATTGTGTAAAACGATAACGTTCCCGTTTGTGTGTCGCTATCATTCCACCTTAATCCACTTAATTCGTGTGCACGACAAGAATCTTTCCATATATTCATATGTGTATATGTTTATTTGCAAGAATATTTCTCGTTCTTTTTTTAAATATCTTTTCTTTACATTGTTTTCTTTTCTTTTCGCAAGCAATATATGCATACACACACACATATATTGTTCACACATTAGTGCATTAGGTTCTTGCTTAAATATAAGTTTGTTGAAAGAGAGAGAGAAAGGGAGCGCGCGCACATTCTTTTCAGTGGGTGATCTCAAGAAACGTCAAGTGCTTAAACCGGTATTGAAACAAGCATATTCAAGAGTTTTTTTTTTGATGCCATAAAAAAATTCCCATTCCCTCATCATCCTAAAAAAAAATTCCTCTTATTTCTCGCTCTCTCTATCTATCTGTATTTCTCTTTCAATGACAATTTTATTCGATTGGTCGTTCATACTGTTGTGCTGTCGTCATGCTGTAAGATTACATATTCGATAGTGTCAAGTAATTAATTGGTATTCCCATATATTCTTCACATCATACTCTGACACTGTTGCAAAAACCGTTCATACATCAATAAAATAGATGAAACAACGGCCAATTCATATAATTTTATGGTATGAATACAACACTGACAATATAAAAAATGAAATGGAATCGAGAAAAATATACAGCTTCTAATTGACGTTTTACTTGTTTATTTTATCTTGTTAAAATGCGATATGAATTGTCAAGTTAATCAATGAATTGCTCATCATCAAGTTGATCGCCGAAAAACACACAGTATATGGTTTGTGCGTAGAATATTGAATTGATGCGAGATGCGAATGGAGATTGAATAGCTCCTTAATTGTATATCAACAAATTGTATTTATTTTATAGCGAAACAGCATTATGAGCATGTGTTTGTTTTTGCACGTGGTTAAAATTGACATGAGCAAAGAAATACAATATTACATGTGACATGCCCACGGTATTATATGAATTTTTTTCTTCTTACTACCGCGAAATATGTCAGCTATTCGAGATCGAGCCTGAAATACAGCGAGAGAGAGAGAAAGCGAGAGAATAATAACGAATGATATCAGCACATTGAATGATATGCTGATAAAATGTCAATGTCTTTCATTTTCAAATGTGAATCGCCGTTTTTGTAGCATAACAACAATCTGTGTACTGTATTCACAGAACTCGTTTAAAATGTTTTGAAATGAATTCCAATTGAAGTGTTGATTATGTTGTATACGAAATCATCACATGTGATGATTTCATATGTATTTTGTTATTCACATACGATACGCAGTGCCAGGCCCGCTTTTTAATATTTTTGTTTCGCAAGAAATGATTGTTGATGATCTGGAAAAAAGCTTTCGTTAAATTTAAAATCTTTACAACAAAAAAATGGACACATGATGATTATACGAAATAATCGGCCATTTCGAACAAAATAATTTCCATTCGATTAGCACTTCTATTTCGATATGAGATAAGATATGTGTGGTTTTTAGTGCAAATCCTTCATAATCGAAAACGATTTGAACGAACATTTTAATAGCCATTTCGTCAGCTATTTGCATGAACCAGAGCAATTAACAAACATTGTTGATTGAACGAATTGACACACTAAAGTCACAGCTGCCTTTAAGCATGCATTGATTATTATCGCATCAAAATCAATATATCACCTGTTTGCATATCGAGATAAACGATTGAATAGAATACATGTGCGTATTGGTATATGGAGCATTGTGCAAATAGCAACCCAAATCAATTGCACACGCACACGGGCACGTACACGAAAGAAATCGAATGGATCATTAGTCAGACTTGTAAAGAAATTATATATTTAAAAATAGAATCCTTTCGTTAGTTTCCGTTTTGTTGACTGAAGCAATATTTACAAATTACACTAATTCGCGGTATGTGCTGTTGGTGAGTTGAAAATAAAATTGAAAAAAAAAAACGTTGACCAACAATATTTATTTCAACAGCAAATGATATTAATATATCCAAACGCTGTAAACAAATAATCACGTGAAAACAATCAGACGGTTTTTTGTTGTTTTCTTTTTAGTATGCACAAACATTTTCTCTCGACAAAACTACTTTTATTCGATGATTTTCAGTCATGCAAAAGTTTTGGCATTTTTTTGTTATGACTGTATCTCTTATCATTTTCTCAGTGATTTCTTGGTGGTCAATTTTTGGCTGGTTATCAAAATTTATTCTCATTTGAACGTTATCTGAAATAAATGGAAAAAATAAAAAAACGGAAATTATCAATTAAAGTTCGGTGATAAAAAATTTTCGAAATGATTAAAATTTCCATAGAGATAATTTGTGTCTGGCTATTTTTGCAATTTTCCCCCCATGTTCGCATTTAACATTATTAATATATATTCTCATACATTTTCTACGAATTTTTGTTATCAGGTATACGGTATTCTCTCGATGTGTGCCGCGATGAAGTTAAAGCTTTATCAGCCTTGATGACATTCAAGTGTGCGTGCGTTGATGTACCATTTGGTGGCGCCAAGGCCGGTTTGAAACTCAATCCAAAGGAATATTCCGTTCATGAATTGGAAAAAATTACACGTCGTTTTGCCCTTGAATTGGCGAAAAAAGGTTTCATCGGACCAGGTAGTTGAACATTTCAATTTATTAAATATATGTTTCTTTTTTTTTCAGCATTTGATTTGATTTATAAAATCGTAAACATTATCTGTACTACAAAATGCGCAACAAGCGAGTAAATTTGTTTTTGTTATTGTTGCTTCGTTCAATGTATAGGTATCGATGTACCGGCTCCTGATATGGGCACCGGTGAACGTGAAATGGCATGGATCGCTGATACATATTCAAAAACGGTTGGCTATCAAGATATCAATGCCCATGCTTGTGTTACCGGTAAACCAATCAATCAAGGTGGAATTCATGGTCGTATTTCGGCCACAGGTCGTGGTGTATTCCATGGTTTGGAAAATTTCATCAATGAAGCAAATTACATGAGTGCCATTGGTACAACACCAGGATGGGGTGGTAAAACATTCATTGTACAAGGTTTTGGTAATGTCGGTATGCATACATGCCGTTACTTAACACGTGCTGGTGCCACATGTGTTGGTATCATTGAACATGATGGATCAATTGTCAACCCAGACGGAATTGACCCAAAAGTAAAACGATTTTTATATTTTTCATCGGATTTTTTTTTAATGCATTAAATAATATATATATTTTCATTTATTTTAGCTATTGGAAGATTACTTAACACAACACAAAACAATCGTTGGATTCCCAGGTGCTAAGGCATATGAAGGTGAAAACCTTATGTTTGAACCATGTGACATCTTTGTGCCGGCCGCTATTGAAAAAGTCATAACAAGTGAAAATGCGAGTCGCATTCAAGCAAAGGTTTGAACATTTTTTTCTTTTGCTTATACAGAAATCGTTGTTTTTTTCTCTTCTTTTTTACACGATCGACTAAAAATTTCAATTGAAAATTATAATGAATTGTTACAGATTATTGCAGAGGCAGCCAATGGGCCGACAACACCGGCAGCCGACAAAATTCTTCTTGATCGTAACATTTTGGTTATACCCGATTTGTATATTAATGCCGGTGGTGTGACCGTTTCATTCTTCGAATGGCTTAAAAATTTGAATCATGTCTCATATGGTCGTTTAACTTTCAAGTATGAACGTGAATCAAACTATCACCTTTTGGGTGAGTATAGAATACAACATTACACCGTAGTCATCATTCATATATTTATTTTTAAATTAAAAAAAAAAAAAAATTAGGTTGACCAAGTACCAACCCTTTGGCTATGACTTTTGATCATTCGCAAACACACACCTACATTATTCTTTTTTCTTCATTTTTAGAGAAATTGTTTCTTTATATAATTTGAATTTTTCACCAAAAAAAAAAAACAAAAACAATTCCAACTCATTACAGCTAATGAAACGAATTTCCAATTTTCTTTCTACAAACAGCCTCAGTTCAGAAGTCAATTGAAAACGCAATTTTGAACGATGGTTAGTCCAAATGAGTTTTAATGTTGAATGAAATTCCCACCAATATATTCCTCAGTTTTGCAACTTCACATTTTTTGTTCCATCCATATTTTTTAGTTGTCCGTTTTAATCTTTGGTTTACTAAATTTGTCATAACTAGCAAATTACACAATGAGTCTCATGGCATTAAGCTTTATTCGGAACGAACGAACAACAAAAAAAAACAATCAGCTGATTTGATTTCTGTTTTGCTAATATTTTACACAATTACGTATCTACATCACCATGAATGATAACACATTGTTGTATATCTCTTATGAGCTACTTAGAAATTTCGTTTTGATATAATTTTTTTTTGCTTCCACGACTCTTTTTCATAAGTATTCGATTTTTAGATGAATGACAGTCATTGATAAAAAAACTAGTTTTTTTTTCATTTGGCGTGCATGTATGCCGGTTCATTTGCCGGCAAAGAAAAATAACGATTGGCAAAAACATAAATAAAATGACACAAAAAATTTAGTATATACGAGATAAACCGAATTTGGCTTCTATCAACGCATGGAAACAATATTGTCCATTACAATAAAGCAAACAAGCGATTGACATATTCAATTGAAACAAATCACACCCCATTTTTTATACAACGCGATTTTATATCGTTTAATCGTTTTGTTTTCTAATATCATTTAGTTGACACTTTCTGTTTAGCGTTTAGCATTATATATGAGACTCGTAATCACTTAGTTGTTATATGTGAAATAGTTATATGAATATTGTTAATTGAATTGCGGTGTGTATGTGTTTTTATTTCAATTTCAGAATCGGTGCAAGAGTCATTGGAACGTCGGTTCGGTCGTGTCGGTGGTAAAATTCCAGTAACACCATCCGAAGCCTTCCAAAAACGTATATCAGGTGCATCGGAAAAGGATATCGTACACTCTGGCTTGGACTATACCATGGAACGTTCAGCTCGTGCCATTATGAAAACTGCCATGAAATACAATTTGGGATTGGATTTACGAACCGCCGCCTACATCAATTCAATTGAAAAGATCTACACAACATATCGCGATGCTGGTCTCGCCTTCTAAATTCCGAACCACCGTAGTAGATGCGCAATATGTGCACAATACTATGTACCGTATTTTTTTCTCTTTTGTTTCGAATCTAACACAAGCAAGCAATAGATAGCGAGCGGCGATTTAATGGCAAATTCAATTTAAAAACGATTCACTTTTATTCACACAGTTCCATTTTATGTAATGATTTGCCATATTTTCGCCAATTTATTATTCTGAAAAGAAGAAAAACACCAACAAAAATTATATATTTTTTCTGTTCACATTATTATTATCGACCGGTTTTATGTTTAGTTTGTATTTTCAATAACAATTGTTATAAAAATGATAAAGTTATACAATTTTCACTTTTAAGAAGTATTTTCATTTTTCACCGAACACAAAAACAGACAGATTTAAATAAAAAATAAATAAACCGATCATAACATATTGTAAAATAAAAGCATTATTTGAATTTGAAAATGTTTTAAATCTAATTTAAAATAAGTAAGTCGTGCATTGGGCTTCAATAAAAAAATATCTTTATTAAATGTGAAAACGGCTCTTGAATTTTATTTTATTTTATTTTTAGCAAATCAGCAGAAAGTTCATGATTTTTGAATTTAAGATTTTTTCTCTATTTTTATAACTTTTCTTATTAGATATGTTTTATATAATCCAGGTGACTTCAGATAGCTTTTTGGTACATTTCAATTTTGTGACATTTATTCAATGTGTTTAGAACGCATAGTTAATTAAATACAATCTTAATTCATGAATTAAGATAAATAAGGCCAAGATGCATATTCCTATCGACAAAAATGGATTTAAATCGGGTGTGTAATTTGAAATCATCTGAATTGATGGTAAAAGTGGCTGAAACTATGTCATTTTCACCTCTGAAAATGTGCCATCTTTTTTTAGTTTGCCGATATCTGTACAATACATAGTTTATAAATTATTGTTTTGATATTATTATTTTCAAATTATTCAAAAAAAAAAAAAAAAAAATGCATTCGATGATTCAGTTTTGGAATAAGTTTTATCAATTTCCAAACCATTGTGTAGTGAATTGTTTGCAAAAAGATTTAACTGTATAGTTCCAAACAATCAGTCATTTAAATAATTATTGATAAAAAAATTCGTTAATTAATAAAAATCAATAAATTTAATTTCGATTAAATAATAAGTTTAGTTGTTACAGGTGTAACAAGTTTACTTTTGAATTTGTTAGCTAGTTTGTACTTAAGCTTAAGTATTTCTCGAAAGTATGCAATGTGTGTAAAAAATGAATACTTTTCACTTGTCAGTTTTCTATCTGTCATCAATTTTTCTGTGCCACAATAGAGACGGTGATTCATTTGAAAGAAGCAAACGAAATTTATTCTAAAAAAAACAAACGTTTTTATCTGTGCTCAGTTTAAAAGTGACAACGACAAGTGGTGAGTTTTTCAATCTCCATTTTTTGAACATTTTAATCCATTTATTTATTATGAATTGTTTTTGAATGGGCTGAAAATAGTCACAATTGCGTCTATTTAACAATCCACTTACACAGAGACAATACGAAAATGCGGTGCGATTTGAATTTGTGCAAATATTGTGTGAATGACCGTTGGCAATGGTATTTGATATCTTTATAAGTTGTGTGCATCGATATCCATCAGTCGATTTTCGGTAGAACGGAATTGTCTGTATTGTATGCATTAATTTGAGGCAATAAGAAAATTGATAATGATAATGTCATGCATATTTATACGATATGTTAATTTTGAATAAACAACACGGAGAATACATGTACTACGCCTTATTCTGAATGCTCGTGTAGTTGTAAATATGTATTTATGATTTCTGGTTAACTCCGGTTAAAAACAGTGTCAAACGACCTTGAAAGTGTGCGAAACTTAAAAATAATACTTTAATTCATTTGCCGTGTGATTTTATGAAATTGCGTACAGATATTTATCTATTAATATTGAAATATACATGGAATCTGCAAATAATTCTATACACGGTTGTCATACAATGGAATGAATGGGTTGACTCGTTTTTTTTTCTCTTCTTCTTCTGTTGTCCTCTCTATGTTCGTTCGTTTGTGTCGACGTCTAGGGGATACCGTTTATTTTCGGCGGCAAACGAGAAATGGCGACATTCAACGATGATTGTGTATCGGTTTATTCATAGCTGTATATGCAGTAAAAAGATATACAATATATATACCTGACGATACCGTCACAAGGCTTCGCATATATTGTGTTCCGTTTCGTTTGAATTGTCACATAAAATTGCGCGTAAATATGCAAGAATAAGGCAAACAATGATATACATAAACTATACGCACATTTTTAATTCCCCAAAAAAAATTCATCCCAACACGTTCGTGTGCTTAGATCATGTTCATTTATTGGCAGCATGCGGCTACTATGCAATTCAAAATGCTTTCGATAGAAATAATGTGCTCACATAATATTCTGTCGCAATAAGCGAAAAAAAAACGAACGAGAAGAAGGAAAAAAAACAGCACCGATTTTTTTGATATCTTTTCAATAGCATGGTAGATTTTTTAGCATGGCAGTCACCCATATAACGTTGGTTTTAGTAAGCGGCGGCAAACACGGTACACAATACAAACGGTGGTCTCGTGTAATCCATCGCATTTTTGGTCGAACCAGTGATTAAGCGAACAACATGTACATGTCTTCTACTTCTTCTTCATCATCATCAACGTTTTTGTATTTATTTTTGTGCAGCACTAAAAATCACACACAGTAATTCTGCCTACACAATTGCAATTGTCTCACTCTTGCTCTTTGTGTGCGGCTGGCACACCATCTCTCATGCGTACTCTTTTCATTATTTCAACTTGACTATTTTCCAAACAGCAAATACGCAGAACCTTTTGCTCACCACACGCCATATAAACACACATACAACGCAAACGACAACGCATACACTCTTGCACACTCAATTCACGCATACACTGGCACATTATTACTCTCTGACACGATGAGGATATTCTATTTTTCTACACATTCTCTCTCTCGCACACACACACACACACACACACACATACATACACAAACAAACTGCGACACAAGCATTTGATTGAATTGAGTACCATCATCGTATCCGACATTGCTGTATCATACCGTTCGTATTGCAGAGCGATTGTTGAATTTCATATTGAAAATCTATCTGAAGTTGAAAAAAAAAACGGAGCACACAGAAATTTCTTGTTCATTTTTTTCGTTTTATTGTGAGTGTTATTTTTTGCAAACCGAAAATCAACAAAAATTTTCTTCAGTCATTTTCAATTAATCGAAATAAATCTAATACACACTTTAGTCAGAACTGGTTGTGCCATTTGCAAATAGTCGTAAAACCTTTTCGAATCGTAAAGTAAGTAACTAAATTGTCATTTTCATAATCGTTATCAATATAAATTATTGGTCTTTGAGTGAATGTGTTTTTGTCGATTGGTGTTCTTCAACTCTAGGACTCGAACGAATTAACCAAATAAAAGCGAGAAAAAAAAATTGTATTTAGAGAAATATTGGTAAAATGCTGTTGTGCTAAGCGAAGAAAAAAATCAAATATTACAAAAAAAACGAATCTATTTTGTGATCATTCACTGGTTTTTTGTTTGTTTGTTTTTTTTTTATTTTTTTTTTTTTTTTTTTTTTGAAATATCAATGTGATTCATTCTATTGAAATTATGATTATGATGCATTTAAATTGTTCAATTACGAACAAATAAACAACGATTTTGTTCGGATGACGAGGTGGATCGAGAGAGAGAGAGAGAGAAAGAGAGAAAGAAAAAGAGAGTAAGTGTACGAGTGAGTAGGTGAGTGAACGAACATGCTAGAATGAAAAGCGTAAAAATGTGTACGAAATATATTTTTTGCGGTGTGGCGGCTCTTTAATACGTCGTAATTTTGAATCGGTCATACTGAGGCATTTTCATTCGCCGATATTTTCTGCGGCAATTGGCTATTTTTGTTCTTTTCCTTCGTCGCCTCTGTTTAACGCACTGATTTCATTTATTCCGACATATTTTCTTTTTATTTCGCCTGATTTCTTAAAATCTCTCTCATTCACTTTCTCTCTATCTCTTTCGAGCGAGCGCTCTCTCTCTCTCTCTCTCTCTCTCTCTCTTATACACATACACAAACTCAGACTCGTTGATTTGGAAAAATATTTTAGTGCGTGTGCAACACACGATAGAAATATGTAAGAACCACATTCATTTGTCATTAAGTGCCAAAAATCGAAATCTCATTGGATTCGATTAATTTCTGAATTCATTTGGAAAAATCGCGCTCTGCGTCTCAATTAAACTCTCATAAAATTAGAATAGGAGTGTCTACTGTTTCTATGTTGCCGCCGCCATTTTACAAATAATTCTTTTCGTATACTCTTTGGCTTATTTGCTTCGTGTGTTTTTTTTCTCTCTTCTCAATCGTCGTCGTCGTCGTTTTTTTATGTAATGCAATACAACTTTACGTCGTGTGTCGTATATTGTTGGTTAAAATACGTGATGTACGCAATACAATCACATGCCATTCGCTGAGTCAGTGTGTGTACTAAGAGTAACCGTGCTTTCATCACTGTACTTGGAGTTGTGTGTGCATGACACACAGACACGCGACACAGGCTACGTAATGATGAATTTTCTACGGTAACAAGACGAAACGAAAAAAAAACGCACACATCATACGTTGTTATGCGCGCTCATGCACACTTATTTGGCTCTTTTTACTTACTCTCTGCGGTTTGCTCGTTGGCAGTTCTTTTTTATTCCGTTTTCAGTAGAATTTTTGTTGTTGGTGGTGTCGCACATTTAGTTTGCATTTAAAACCGCATACACGTAATTACAGGCATTTTTTGTTTTTTGAAAATTTATAATTTTCGATAGATTTGGAAGCGATATCCGCCTTCCAATTGAATGAAGTGTGTGCCAAGTGGAAACGGTCGCCGACGAATGACTCAATTGTATTTAGATGAATGCACACATACACACGAACAAACAAACCTACACATGGGCGCACTCATCACCGATACATATATAGCCGAAAATAAAATATTGAAGAATATTTATTCGAGATCAATGGTTGAGAAAGCGAATTGAACGATGACGAAAAAAGTCGAGAAGAGAAAGATTGTATGGAATGACAATGGAGTAAAAAATACTTGAATGCATGATTTAACTGAATGAATTATTTAAAAATGCGTGTAAAATGCGCGCAAAGTGTTTAAGAGCAGAGAGGAAGAGAGGGCCGCCACTACACATGAACGTTGTTGAGATCACGATGCGCGCTCCGGCGATTCAAATATAGTCAATCGCACACATTACTCATCACAGTTAAATACCACACCTGTGATATCACTGAATACATTTGTGATTTTTTTTTGTATCAATTGATCCAGAAATGAAGTCCATAGATTTCTCTTTTGCATGCTCGCTTTGCTCCAAAGTTGATGTTTTTTTTGTCTCATCATTTTCGTCAATAAAAAATAAAATTGATTGTGTCACAATATTAATTTGAGCTACAACATTTATTTTGCTCTTCTTATTCACTCGGATGACATCAAATTTCGGCGAATGATACAAATGAATCAAATTGTTTGGTGAATGTCATTGAAATACGATGAATCACATCGCCAATTCTGGCGTTTTTTTCTTTTTGGTGCGCCGATCAATTTTACACGGCTATAAAAAGCAACCAAACAAATTTCACTTGTTCGTAAGAATATGCCAGTTCAAGTTGTAAAATTGAAAATATTTGAAACATTAACTAAAAGTGAAGTAAGTGTGCATCTTTTCTTTTGAGTGGGAATAACTTGTTTTGCATATTTACAAAAGTAAAAAAAAGGATCAAATCATTTGCAGTGTTTGAAAATCTCAAATTGACATTGCTTGTTTTCACATTTTTACTGACATCCGGTGTGACGAACAGAAAATCGGTGGACAAGAGAGAAAAAGAGAGAATTAAATAGTAACAAAGCTGATATCCAAATAGATAGCAACGAATATTGAATTTAGCGTGTATTGGTCGGCTTGCGCATGTATGCCGAGAAATGTTGTGCGATTAGTCATACTCCTTTAAAATATATTGCTACGCTCATATCATAAGAATTGATCGGAACGCAGAAAATAAACAGCGTAGTAAAGGAAAAAAAAAGAACGTTCAACTATGTTGAACGTTGTTTTGAACCGATTACGACATTTAGACTGTTGTTTGCAATGCGACAGACTCTACAAACTTGTTTATTAATACTTTATTCATTTCATTTTTTCTCTCTCTCTCTTTTCATTGTGATCTGAATGAGGTAGCGAGCAAGAGAAAGAGAAAGAGAGAAAAGCAATAATAATTTAAAAAGTTTGTGTAATGTGTGTGTTTTTTTTCTAGGCTCAGCAAATATTTACTTTAAATTTTAATAAATATAGGGTTATATGATATGTTATGTTTCGGGTTGCAATTCATTGGAATGCTATATCGATATAAGCAAAGATTTTCGAATTGAATTGATAAAACATCTACGAGATGGTCAAAACGATCGAAATAAATATGCACGTTTTTTCCGTCCCATTCTAAGAATGATGACATATCGAATCGGTTGTGCCACTACGTGAGATTTGATTGTAATGATTTCGCATTCAATTAAGACGACCTTTATGGGATTCATGCTTATGTCCATGTTTAACATTCAGCGTTCGGTTTTGGTTCAAATGGTTTATTTGTGCGATGATGTATAAGAGGTGTGCATGTCTCTCTCCGTTTCTCTCTCTGTGTATGTGTAAGTCCGTGTGGGTGAGCTGGTCTTTATAGTTTAATCCATATAAAGAATTTTCGACTGTCACTTTAACGACAAAAACACGCATATTTTTTTATAGCACATCATCTTCATGGAACTTAGTTTAATCCAAAGTAATGAAACAATTTCAGTAAATCCCATATGAAGTCTGTATCTCTCATTCTCGCTCCGTACCACTTATTCTTGGCCACAAATGTGTGTGTTCTCTGTGTCGATCGTTTAATAGAATTATCAAAATAGGACTAATATAAAGATTATCCATGGCGTTGTCGTCACCATCACACATCGTTGTGGCCGTTTTTGTGTTATTGTATTCGCCGTCGTTGTGGAAATAAGCACCATCACATCAAAATTATTTAGTAATCAATTTGCTAAATTTTGCACTTCATTAGGTGCTCATTATGCAGATGAAAAAACTTTTATTTTATAAATCATGGTTTACTGAAGATTCTAATCAATACACACACCATGTGGATTTCACTCCCATTCGGTTATCGATGATGCATTTGTGTAAAATACACGTTACAACAAATGTGATTATATAAAACGCAAAATCGATTTCTAGCTTCATGTATCACGAGCGCTTCACACACACACACAAAGCCCGATGACAGCATTTTAAATTTGTGTGAAATACATTCGATTTATTTTAAACTAATTTCTATACATATTCGCACCATATTTAAATCTTTGGCATCTCTATTCTTTGCTTCATGAGAAAAAAAAAAGATCCAATGCTACAGAGTATGTGTTGTAGGTGCATATCAAGCCCTATCTCAATATCTGCTTATCGTTAAGCAATAAGATCCAATTTAAACGATGCACACGCACATAGTGCATGGAGTCAATATAATTGCTTGTTTACCTAAACGGAAATCGAAGCATCCTCTAAAGGTAACAAGTGCGCACAAATGTAAATCAAATTTTCGACAAACGAAACTAATTTATCGTAGGCATTATTTTGTCTTCGTCGTCGTCGTCGTTCCAGTTGTGAAGATGTTTTTATCTCACCAATTTATTTGTTCAATGGCAAAGAACAGAAGAGTCAATAAAATGATATGCTTCACAAGCGCAAATAATTACATTAGTGCTTTGATAAGAATGAACACAACCATACGAGAGAAAAAAACGACAAATTTTTCGCAGAAGCTGTCGCTTTCATAGCGTTCAAAAATTAAATTAATCAGACCGAATGTACGAAGTGAAACTTTTCGGTAATTTTAATGAGACACCTTCACCACCTCCGGTACGAATTTCAATCAACCAAAGCCAAATGATGTGGCACACATATAAATGAGGTAAAATCAAAATCATCTAACATAACGTTTGGAGACAGAGGAAAGAAAGCAAATTCACACGTACTTCGTTGCCTTTTTTAAATAACGCATAAAATGCCTCCTCATCGCATTGAATATAATTGTGTACGTTGTGCATCCTGTAAATGTAAATGCCAATTATTCACTTATTTCTATTACGAAACAAACAAATTAAATACATGCCAACCACTTGAAGTTTGCTCATCCTAGTGTATACAAAATAAGAGACACACGCGTGAGCTTGATATCATGTTCATTAGTGAAAACAGCTTGAAAGGTGAATTATTGTATGCATGCATTTATGATGTATTACATGATACAGTTGAATATAATGTTGTTGCGAAAAAAAGAAGAAAAAAAATAATATAAGAGAATCATAGAAATAATTAAAATTGAATTCATTTACCCATTTTAAAAGAATGAAATTGAAATCAAAAATTGTCTATGTATGCGTATGCTGTCCGCATGTCTTCTCTCGTAACACGGTACCACATTTATTGTACGTGCATATTATACAAGCGTTTGAGAGAAGTTTTTTTATACTCTTAACGTCGTGTGTGTAATACATACACAGTGTGTGAGAGAGGCACTCCTTATGCGCACGCGATGCTAAAAGCTCGTGCATTTTGCATGTGGCTATGCGCTGAAATAACAAAACGCTTTAGATATATTCACACAAGTCTACACAACTTGGCCACATTCAAGATATTGAATCCAACCGCTTTTGTTTCGGTTTTTGTCGTCGTCGTTGTTGTCGATAACTTCTAAATTTTCAATTTTCTTTTCCATCGTTCATCAATAGCTACGAAGCTATTTGAAATCATCGATTCTTATGGAGTTCTTTTTTTTATGATTTGGACAAAGTGTCGAACGAGACGGAACCTATTGTAATTTTGGCAATGAATTCAACAACCACAAATTCCATTATCCGAACGAAGAAAGCGCACTTTTTTCCCGAAATGATTTATTGACTATTGGAGCATATTTTTTTTCCATATCATCTTTCCTGTTCTTTTCTTCACAAGTAATGAGCGTTTTGAAACCACTTCGCAATTCGAAGCACCGAATGAAACAAAAGTGTGCGGCACCCGATGTTTATGAATTGTTTTGGCTCTTTTTTTTTGTATGAAAATGATTTAAGATTTCACGATATGAATCGTACATATCGAACAATAGCCATACATAAAAAGAGACATGAATATTGCGGAAAATTGAAAATTCAACGCAAAATGGAAAATCTTGAATTGTTTTCATAACATGCAGCGTATATTGTACTTTACGTTTGGACAGCGCATGTACTTGAATTATATCTTTCACTCTCTCTCTCTATCTGTGACACACACAAATGCACTCTTTCTCCTTTTTGAAATACACGCACAAGCACAAAATATAAACGAATACAAATTAACTTTTTCCCCTGTTTGTTTCGTTGGTGTATTTCATTTTTAATTTCTACGCTGTCTACACACTAAGCTTTTTTCCTTATACACATAACATATATATATACATATAATTTTTTTTTGTGATTCGCCATCGATGCTGCACAATCAGTTGAGTTAGGAATGTTCAATGTGTTGTACGTATAAAATATTTTATCAGTCAATTTTAAATTATTTATCATTATAGAGAGTCAATTTCGTTAGCGTTCTCATTCATTTTGTGAAGTTGTTCGAACCGAAACGAAACGAACGTGTCGAGAAAAAAAGAATACATATGCAGTGATTTTTGACATTTGCCGATTCTGTGTAAACTATATGAATACCCGAAGTAAGAATCGTTGCATCGAATCCATTGTGAATTAAAATCATATAAAGCTTTCTCCCTTCCGCACTTGCCCTCTCAATTGTAAGCCGAATTAGGCGAATTGTGCATTGTTGGTAATAATGGAAATTAAGCAATTTTTCATAGAAAATTGATTAATTTGCTTACAATTTACGGATTTGATGCAATTAATGATTCGTGATTTTAAAAAAATGATTGAATAAAGTAAAACAATAAAATCACAATGTTGTTTAAAGTGATTGCCTAGTTTCTTTTTGCGGTGATGTAATGATCGATTTGAAAACAAACAGGGCGGCAGGGAAAATTGCCATTAAAATGCGTAGTGATTTGAATGGAAGTTTGAATCTTTAGCCATAGTACTTCCACGAAGTGAACGCAACGTTTTATGAATGAATATTTAGTGTGAAGCATTTTGCTAAAGTGATTGTTGGTGCTGCAATTTTTTTTCTTCATATTGATACAGTGTTTTTCCTCAATATTTCATATTCATTAAGATCTTAATGCAAAATTGCATTTGAACGGTGTACCTAAAGGGCATTTTCCTTTCGCTGCTTTCAATATGATTTAAATTTCAATATGATCAAAATTTAATTGTGCATTCATTAAAGCCGCTATATAGTTTATGCAAAAATTCTGCATACTAGCCGATACCTGATGTCCGAATGGATGTTTTATAAAATGGGCTTTTACCTGCTTTAAATATAATCGATACATATAGAAATGATATACATGCCGTATGATGCATGCATGTCTGTGTATATGCAATATTTATAACAAAATTACAATATTTCTGCAGCATAAGACTTTGCTGCCCAATGTCATGGTAATTTGGCCTATAGTTCGTTAACTGTTTGGCAAATGTGAGGACAGAGTGTGTGTGTGTATATGTGTGAATGTGTACTTATTGCCACAAATACATCTAAAATATATGTACGACAAAGTTCTGTCAAACGGTGTATTGAAAATGTCTTTTAGCTAGAATAAGAATCGACCACATTCGTTGGTGCCGCACTCGTTCATATTTTCTCTTTCATCTGAATATATTCGCTTGGGTTGATGGTTAACCGCACGGTAACTATCTCAATATAATAATATACGATGTACACACAAAACATGAAGAAACACAATTACATGATAATGCAGCTTGTGTTGTACAATTGAATAAGTGAACAAACGAACAACACTATGCAAAATACTAATGAGATTTATTAGTTTTACTGTTTATTTAATTGCACACGAAAAGAAAAACAACAATGATTTTGTTGTATCACATGGTCTTTAAGTAGCTTTTAACGAAAAGCCTGGCATATTGCGATAATTTCGCTTTCTTGCCAATTTGAACATTAAATCGAATGAAAGCAATGATGGAAAATCGTTCTTGTGGCGTTTGTATATGTTTAAAGTAATATCCTGTGGAAGAATTCGCGACGCTTTCTAAAAAATAGCGGAAAATTGTTTGGATTTTTCTTAGCAATTTTTGCAATTGTCAAAGCGGAAAATTGTATTCTGAGCAATTTAATTAAATAGCAAACTTCTAACGATGCTATTCTATCTTCATATTAACATCGCCTTTTTACATCATTTTGACGATGAACTGAAAAAATGAAATATAAAAGCTTTTATCGTCGAAACCCACGCGTTTCTTTCCCATCCGATTGACTTTTATTTTCACTTCTTTATCCTAGTTTAAATATATATAGATATACATTTTTTTTAATCGGTGTCGTTTTTATTCCGATTTTCTTTTCAGGGGTTTAAGTTCATACGCTGAATAAAACAGGCCAAATTCAATTTCTTTTCAAGTCACACTCACAGCAACTGCAGTATCATTAAAATTTTGGTGTGTCCGACCAAAATATAAATACATTGACACATTTTTTTCATATAAATACAGTCCAAAAACAAATAAAAAACACAAAATGTCAACCGTTGATAAAGATGAATTGGTTCAAAAGGCAAAACTTGCCGAACAGTCAGAACGATATGATGACATGGCGCAAGCAATGAAATCTGTTACAGAAACCGGCGTAGAATTATCAAATGAAGAACGAAACCTTCTCTCAGTTGCTTACAAAAACGTCGTTGGAGCCCGCCGGTAAGTCTTTCACCACCACACAATTATAAAATAAATAAACATACATTTCCATCATAACCACTCTGAGATTGACTATGCCATTTGATCGTAATACATAGAAGAAATGAAAAAAAAAGTACAACATAGAAACTTCAACAATAACCTGGTTAATAAATGATATGTCAGCGCATTCGATTGAATTCTTTCGCTCCATTAGCCAAGTGGTTGATGTGGGAGTTTCAACGGAGTATGTAGACACGTTTCAAATGTCATAAAAATGTCAATTGTGTCCAAATTAACAACATTGATAAAGAAAAAAAAATACCCGAACTTTTTTTTATTTAAACAAATTTATAACATCATCATCATACAATGTCACCAAAGTAACACAATTGAAACTCATTAGTTCGTCTTTCATTTCTGTTGTTTGATTTAATCAGATCATCTTGGAGAGTGATTTCGTCAATCGAACAAAAGACCGAAGCCTCCGCCAGAAAGCAACAGCTCGCTCGAGAATACAGAGAGCGCGTTGAAAAGGAACTTAGAGAAATTTGTTATGAAGTATTGGTAAGTGCGTGATTGAATTGATGCAATCAATGTGTACTCTTTTTTCTTCATGATTTGATTTTTTTTCTCATTCATTTGTCTCTATGTTCAAACAAATATTTGCAGGGTCTTTTGGACAAATATTTGATTCCAAAAGCTAGTAATCCAGAAAGTAAGGTCTTCTACCTTAAAATGAAGGGCGATTACTACAGGTATTTGGCTGAAGTTGCCACAGGGGAAACACGAAACAGTAAGTTTATCATTTTTATTTTGCATTTTTTTTTTTCAACCCGCATTACTAGTATATCATCACCTATATTGACATTTTATAAATTAATTAAAAAAAAATATTAGCAAAATGATGAATATCGACCGTAGATTTTTGTTTTTTAAATACCTGTTGAAATAACATGCAAAAAAATTTCCTTTTTCCAACCTGATACCAACAGCGGTTGTCGACGATTCTCAAGCCGCATACCAGGATGCCTTTGAAATTAGCAAAGGCAAAATGCAGCCAACGCATCCCATTCGATTGGGTCTTGCACTTAACTTTTCAGTCTTCTATTATGAGATTTTGAACTCACCCGATAAGGCCTGTCAATTGGCTAAACAGGTTAGCAAACAAAGCATTCAAAGAAAAATTAAAACAATGGAAAAAGAAGGAAAACGTCGAAACCATCAAAAGTCACATTTAACTTCTGTCGTATTTTGTTTGCTGCAACATTTGTTTCGTTCTAAACATTCATCTCAGTCAAAGCTAGATGCTACCAAAATGAAAAAAAAAACACTCTACCAGACTTCTCTTCGGCTAAATGATCAACCTCATTCCAATTCAATTCATTCCATATTGTTCAAACAGAAAGAAAAATTAATTATTTATTAAGAAAACCAAAACAAAAGAACTAGAATACCGCAAATAGTTTATAAAGTATTAATCTCATGTGAATTAATTCTCTTTTTTTCTTTTTAATTTTTTTTTTCTTTTTTCGATGTTGGTTTTATTTTGAACGGCACACATAAACAATTGAAACATATACACGAACAAAACAAAAAATATATACACACATGCACAAATGTATCAATTTATCAATTCGTGTCTGAAACACACAAAAAAAGCCGTGATTGAGGATTCGCAGAAAGCTTATCAAGAAGCCTTCGACATATCAAAGTCGAAAATGCAACCAACTCATCCGATTCGGTTGGGACTAGCTCTCAACTTTTCCGTTTTCTATTACGAAATTATCAATTCACCAGCCAGAGCTTGCCATTTGGCTAAACAGGTTACCGTTTAGTTTTATTTAAATGAAAAACCGTTTGTCTTTTTTTTCTTTCGCTCACATCACACACACACACATAAACACAAAATATAGAAAACAACAAAATTTAATTTCAATTGCATTTTGTGTTGACTGTTCGTTAATTTTATTTAATTTTCTAACTCTTTTTGAACATTGATCGAATTACAAAAATAACCTTAGTTATGGAATGCAGCCGACAATAATAATAAATATATAAAATAAGTCGGTGAGATGTAAAAAAAGAGTGCAAGAGTTTTTGTCGTCTCGTACATTGTGTAAAGTTAACAAAACCGTTCCCTTGTTGCATTCATGGAACTGGTGTCGTGTACGTGGTATTTTTTTTTTCATGTTCGTGGGTACTTTTTTTTGTCTCTTTCTCATCGAATTCAATATAGACGTCAAGCAATGATGATGATGCATATGTTTCCAATGCAAAATGGGATCCCTTAACAATCGCATCTTATCCGCGAGAGAACATGCGCTCTAATTTTATGTCTCATACGATTGAATTGTTTGTTGAAAAATTGAATATTTACTGTTCAAATCACATACATATATATACAATAATATATCACAAATTCCATATGTTTGTGCCCCTAATGCAATGTTACCATCCACTAACTCATCTATGCGAGAATGGTCCATTTCCAATATATCTCAAATATATCGATTGCAGACGTCGATACCCCCTTGATACTTTACTTATTATTATTCAATATAGTATCCAGTGATTGTTTTTGACACAAAAATAAATAAATCGTTTGCTTTTGGTAGTTATTGAAGCCATGAATGCTGATTTGAACTTGTAGATGTGTGCAACCTTTTTAAAAAAAACAACCATATTATTTTGAAGCAGCAAACAACTTACTAACAACAACAGAATGAATGTCAGAAACACTGACTGCAAGCAAAGAAAACAACAACAACAAATTTAAACAAACACCAAATAGAACATACTGAACGGCAGCATGCATAAGCAGTGAATGAAAAAAAAGCAATTTTAATCACATGACTTTGCTTAAACCTGTTATCTTGTGCATTCACAGTGAAAATTATGCGACATGCATATTCAATGCGATACAAAGTCATTTGTGATGCGCCTCGAATTGCTTGTGTATTTGCATTGCCATTGCGTGTTGCACTTCCTTATGCAAAGCCAACCAAACTGAATTGTGTATGTCTGTCGTGAAAATGTTCTATTTTTGTGAAATGAATGCTTTTTCTTCTTTTTCCACATTGTTTTTTTTTTTTAATTTTATTTTCGCTAATTGTTACAACAGTTTATTTCATAAACTAATTTTTTCTTCCACCCCGATGAAAATGCACCGGATGGGTATCCTTACGGTTGCCCGTGCGATTGCATTTCTACACCGTTCACCGATTACTCATTCCGTATTTTTCTTTTTCTTCTTTTTTACACTCAAATAAACTATTTTGAAAAACGAAAAAAAACACTAGGCTTTCGACGATGCGATAGCTGAATTGGACACGCTGAATGAAGACTCATACAAGGATTCAACACTCATCATGCAATTGTTGAGAGACAATTTAACACTGTGGACGTCGGACACACAAGGAGACGGTGATGAGCCTCAAGAAGGCGGCGAAAACTAACAAAATCAACCAAACAAAAATAATTAAATAAAAAAAAGGTTTAAATATCACATATTAAAAATGAAGAAGATGAAGAATGAAAGATAAACAAAAACAAAATAAAAATCAAAACGATTTCGATAACGTCTTAAATCACAAAAAAAAAAAAAATATTGAAAGAATGAATGAAAGATATAAAACAACAACAAACAAACTGAATAAATCCAAAAGTTTGATGAAATAAAGCAAAAAAACAGCAACAACTAAATAAATACAAGAGAGCAGCAGTAATTTAAATAAAATCCAACAATTTTATACATGTATTTTACAATTTAAAGAATATTGATCGCTTTGCAAATTTGAAAATCAAGCAGAAACTTTGTTCTACTATACAAACAAAAAAAACAAATTGATGAGACTTTTTTCAAGAAATTTGGAAAGAAATAACATAACCATTCTTTTTTGTTAAAAAAAAAATTTATACCATTATTTTGTTAATGTACCTACCCTTTTTTTAGTCAATTTAAATTTATTTAACCGAACTGAAGTGATTGCCTTATCGAATGCAATGCTCACTTCAGTTTTATTATCGAAAAGAAAGAAAAAAATGATGAAAAAGTGACATACATACATTTTTTATTGTCGATTTTTACAATAAAAAAAAAAGAAGAACAGAGAACAAACCAGAAAATTCACAATAGTTTATCGAAACCTTTGAGGTGTCTCAAGTTTTCTGCTGTTAATTATTTTTTTTTCTCTCTCTCTCTCAATAAAGTGCAACTTTTGTTCCAAAAATCGCAAAATCTATAATATATATACATGTATTGAGCAAATGCATATTTTAATGACAATTTTGACATGCCGAACGCGCTTGTATCGCGGTATTCAAACATCCTATATAATTACAACTGAATAAATTTGCATATTCCATCCTTGTTCGATCAATACAATGGATCTTAGTCAAGCAAATTGTTATTTTTCAGCGAATTAAAAAATTATGAAATGAAAAATAAACGAAAACAAACACACAAAAAAATATGTATTTGAGCAATTCAAATTGTTAACATCAAAAACACTTGCAACAATAACAACCGTAAACAAAAAAAAATATATGCGTATATATTGTAAAATGTAAAATCTTTGCGCCATATACCAACTTAAAATTACTCTAAAAGTAATATTTAAAGATTTAAAAATGGAATCAAAAACAAATTTAAATAAAAAAAAACGCCAATAACAATCTAAAGAAGAAGAAGAAGAAATGCTAAAATTATATTCAATCCATCGATCCTGGGCTATTTATTTCTCCGCTTGGTTTGAGTTTTTTTTTTATTCATACTTTGGGTTTCTTTATTTATTCATCTATATCTCTTCCATATCTCATCATGATCAGTACGAAAATTTGGCATCTCCTTGATCATTTTTTTGTCTGTCTCTTTCGTTCGTTTATTTATTTGTACGATTTTCCGCTAAATTTCTTGAATTGAGTTTTTTGTTCGTTCAATTTTCTTACCTCAATCGAAAGCAATGTTTTCGTTTCTCTCTTTTTTCGAACAGCTTTCCGTTTCCATTTCCAAAATCAATCATGAATAAACGTAAAATAAATAATGAGACATTTTTTTTCGTATTTACATGAGCTGAGCAGATCGTGTTATTCAGATTTATTTTGGAAATGTTTTTTTTAAAAAGCTGCAAATATGCTATGTCGATCATTTATTCTTTGTTATAGTCTTTTATTGATGATTTAAATTTTTAATCAATTTGTTGGAATTTCGTAATGTCTTTGATTTTTGTACCACGTTTTAGTGTCGAATTCTTTGGTTCGCAAAGTTTGATTTGAATCTCATCAATTTCTAAGAGAAAACAAAAAAATAAAAAATAAAATGTGCAATAATAAAATCGAAGCCATTGCATAGAGATTACTGAAGTAACCAACAAACAAACAAAAAACGAAACGTAAAATGTTTGCGAATAAAATCTAGAACAGACATAGAAATGAAAAAAGATGAAAATAAAACACTCACATACACACACTCAAATGAAGAAGATGATGAGGATAAACGCGATATTGAACAACCAACAAACATTCGAAGAAGGGTAAATATTTTATGATCACGGTAAACATAAAATATATGAGCAGTTTTTTCACATAAATTAACAAACAGATAAGTAATTAATAAGATCAAAAAAAAAAAAAAAAACAACCATACAAAGAGAGAAAGAGAAATCGATAGTGAGAAAGTGGAAAAAAGATTCAAAGAGAACAAGATTTCTATCCAATGCACGAAAAGCTATCGACGATATTACGTTTAATCGTCGTTTCTCAATCTCAAAATCAAACAATTTTAAAAATATATATTATGCGGTTGATAAAAAAGCAAATACATAGGCAAAGATTTTTTTCTTTTAGTGTAGAACACAGAAACATCAAGAGCAGCAAACAGCAGAATAACAACATCAATAGTCACATGAAATGAACTCGCTTTAATATATATTTTTTAAAATTAATTTTGATGGATGGATGATATTCAATGGGTTTTGATAAATTGATTTGCATCTAAATGAAATTGATAAACCGAAATCAAAACGTAAAAGTCGTTAGAATGACCATTTTGTTGATTGCTCGTATGCAATCGGGAATTTAATAAATAAAGTAAAATTTTGTGCTTTATCAAAATACCGACAAAGAGAAGAAGAAGAAAATATAATTTTGAATAAAAAAAAGTAACAAACAAACACATCGGCAGCAAATCTACAAAAGTCAGGTGAAGTTGGTGGAAATGTAGCCAACTTTGAAGCATTATTACGAGACAAATGAATAAAAACCAAATAAGTTTTAAACGGAAAATGGTTTATTTGTTGGTAAAATTATTGATCAACAACCATGATACGAAATCACAAATGTTTGACACGATTTCGATGACAAAATTTATTTATGTGTTTCAATCGTTACATGTTAATGTAATACATTAAACGTGCATTCTAATTTCATTCCTTTCTTCCCCTCTCCCCCCAAAAAACAAATAAGACAAAATAACAAAAAAAAAATCGTATTTTAAAAACTTTCATATATACAGTATGTCCTGCCGGAGAAGATGTTTTTACTTTGGTGTAATATATCTGTCTTTTTTCTTGTAATATGAAAGGAAAATAAAGCAAACTCAATGTGTGCAGGAAAAAATGTTAAGAAAAAAAAAATAATAATTCTGTTTTTATGTATTGATGTGCAGCTCACTAAAGTCGTCGTGTATGTATTTGATTTGGTATATTTTTTCCTCCCTCAATCTCAGACCGCCGACGATGCAAATCTCTACGACTTTACGAAAACTTTTCAAATTGCTCAACAGTGATTACATATGTAACAAATATACATATAATCACTGTGTATTGTTGTACTTAAAAAAAGGCTCCACACATATGAACACAGACTCACTCAAATACCACTACTTATATACGTCTGAATTGAAAACAATTATTTTTTGCATTCAAATCTTATACAATATTCGTTGTTACAATAATATATTCAAAGCTGTTTTCATTCACATTCTTGCATCCTTCGTTCCCGTCGTTGAATCTATACAATACTTGTGGAAATGTATACCAACCGAAATCGGAGAGTGAGAGAAAGAAAACGGAAAAAAATTTTAATGAAAATAAGCAGAAGAAAAAAGAAATTAAAGGAAGAACAATTTTCATTCTGAATGTCTTTGTCCGCACAAATAAACAAAAAAAAAGAAAGAAGAAAACAAACTTTAACAAGAAACAAACATAGACTTTTATTATTATTTATTTGCTGTCTTCGTTGACGTTTTGTTTAAGAGATGTATGAAATGCCAATTTGTTGTATCGAAGATTTAAAAGAAAGAAAGAAAATGAAAGTGGAGGGCGTTCTATTTAGTTGTTCATTCGTAAAATTGATGGAAACAATTTAAATGTTTATAAAAGGTGAATTAAACGGTAAAATCGACCCCATAAAATAAACGACTTTTTATTTTCCAAGTGTATTTCAACAGAATCATCGAGTCAAAATGATGCTGACACATGGAGATGTCACATCGTCTTTCATTCCATGTAATTTCAAATAAAATCGTCATATCGTTCGTTTTTTTTTTAGTTTTCTCATTTTTGCCTCATTATTATTCATTCATCATTTGAATCATCTGAAGATAATTTTGAACCAGTAAATGTCATCCCCATATTAATTGTTTTCTCTTTGAGGCACAAATTAATTGATATCGCACGGTTCGATGAGTAGTTTTTTTTTTTAAATAATAAACGGAGAGAAATAATTTTTTTATATATGTATCGTATACACTGTATACGGTTTTTTTTATCTATCGGATATATAAAGTGCACATTTGCATTGGAATTTCGAAAACTCTTTTTGTTTCGTCTAATATTTTGTGTGTGAATACAATATGCAGTGCAGACATTTTTCAATTCACAAATGTCCGTCATCATTGTGTTGTTTTTCAATCTGTCTGTAACTTTTTTCTCATTAAAAAATATATTCAATTCCAGAATATGCCTGAAATGTCTCTTGCCATTTTTCTATAATTCGCACATACGTATTAAACACACACATACCCTGTTCTTTCCCATACCTATGTGTAACCGAGTTACCGCGATTACAACACAACCAATTATACAATGATGTAATTTTAATCGTTCATTTCTCTATTAATTCAATTCACATTGCAAATTCCATTAATAGGAGTCCCCATGCATATATTATTTATATGAAGTGGATAGAAAACAACAACAACAACAAAATGAAAACATAAACCAGTCCATTACATTACATTTACAATATACATACGTTAATTTCAAATGGAGAGTATTCTTGGTGCATTGCACAATGACATTTAGATTAAAATGAATCAACAACAATTCTATTCACACAATCAAATAAATTGTGAAGTGGAAACAATTTAATTCAATCTTGTTGAAGGATTAAGATTTACATCCAACAATATATATTTCAACAAAGTAAGACATTCTATTACTGTGGCTGCTCACGTTCATGAGATGCATCAAGGACAACTAAGATAGAGTCAAAAAGAATTATTCAACATATTCGAACTTAGAATGATTTCATTGTTTGCTTTTATGTGCATTGATGCACACAAGAAACCAAATTGTAAATGAATTGAAAATGCAGAATAAATTTAAAAAAAAATCGTACATAAATTTATAAATTCATACACAAACAAGTATACAATTCCAAGTCCAAGGAGAGAACAAAACAAGAACATTTAAATTAAATCATTTTTAATTAAAAATTGAAATTCATAAAATATATACAAAAAAAATTGTACACACATACTTTGTTTTATTCCATCATCGTGCTTTCGCGTCCTTATAATGAAAATCACAACATGTCAATGGGGTAAGTAAACAAGAAGAAAACGAGCTTTTTTTGCTAAAGTGAAATGATTTATTTGGTTATGGAGCTATTTTTATTGTATGCCGATTTGATTGATTCAACAACAAATTTCATAGATTCGCTCGTTTATGATCTATGTAGTGTAGTACGTGGGTGAATTTATTTAACCGGTTGGTCAGCAGATTGTAAAATTTGGGCACTACATTTCTATTGAATATATCGAGAAGAGAGTATGTTATTGTAATGTCTGAATAAAAACATACTCTCCCCTCGATATTTTCAATAGAAATGGTAATCGCATAACGGTACAAGAGCAAAACTGCTTATTTGCGGTAGGCGACAAAATATTTCGTGAAGTTCTGATCCTTTAAGAAAAGTGCCTTTTTGGTCTCGCCAATCGAAAATACAAAATTGTTATTCTAAACATAAAGGAAAGAAAGATAAATGCAAAAAATGACATAAAAAAATGTTTTTCTGCAGAATGTTAAATCAAATTACTCAAATCTCTTTTCAAATGAATTGTTTATTTCTTTTTATTTGAGCGTGAATGAACAAATGAATCGTTACAGTTGCAATTTAAAAGATAAGGTATTGGGTTGTTTTCACATTATGTTGCCAAACGAAATATTATTGGAAGTGAATGAAGTTGATCAATTCCATTGGAAATCGTGGAATGCACATAATTTCCGTTCCATTTGACACGAAAATGACCACCAAAATGGGTCAAAACATTAAATTTTTCAACGGTAAAATGTACTAAAATCGTTACATTTTTGTTTAGCCTAGAAAAAGTGAAAACCATATTTTTTGTAAAAAATATATAAGAAAAAATTATCGCAAATTTTATTAGTCGAATGTTTTTTTTGTTTGTAAACCTAAGACTTGTTAACATAATTGGAAACTTAAAATCGATCGAACCGTAACTTCTATTTTCTTTTTCTTTTTTTTCAGTGTGTTTTATTATGTCGTAAAAGTAATTAACCGGTATTATAAAGTATTTCGCAGAAAAAAAGGAAGAATGGTCTTTGTTTTTTTCTCTCTCTTCATTTTGATTAAATCAACATCATTAAAAACGGGAAACCTATTTAATAGGTCTTAACGCAGTGATTTTCATTCATTTTTGTTGTAAAATACAAAAATGTTGTAGAACATGAAAATTAAACAATAACTTCTTTTGTTTTAAAAAAAAAGCAAATTAGATCTATTCGTCTATTGAATCGTGGAAATGTCCTGTGTGGATGAGCGTTGAACGAGATTCCAGAAAGGTAAAACAAATTACAGTGTAGTGATTTGTGGTAGATGCACTTATTATGTGGAAATGAACGAAACGAAAATGAAAATTAATTTCCTTTGTTGAAGGAGGCAGCAAGACGGCTTGAAGCGGATGTTAATGAAATGCCACATAAATTGGTGTCTGTGTCTTCCCTATTGATTTTTTCAAAATCCATTGATTCCGATGAAGTACTGTTGGCAGTGTTCAATGTTTGATTGCCCATATTTAGTTCGGACAGCAATGTCGTTAGATTGGATTCAGTGAGCAGTGATTCGGTATTTGCATCATCTTTGCTCTGTTCTGTGGTGTTATTATTCTTCGATTTACGATTACGATTATAACGTCGACGTGGTTTTTGCTTATTTTCGGAATTTTCGATATTTTGCTCTTGATTAGATTGATTTGATACATTTTCAGCAGCTGGCCGTCGACGACGAAAACCGCGGTCGTTTCGTATACCACCATTTCTACCGCTGTGATCCATATCTCTTGGCTGTCGACGATGGAAGAAACGACGAGCACGCGGACTCTTTTCGCGTGATGAAATGCCATCGATTCGAAGTAGTTGTTGTTTATATGCATCGTATTGATGCCTGTTTTTTTTTTTGTTCGCCCCGATTACATATGAGAAAATTGAAGAGTAAAATTATAATTTTAATATACGAACGATTATTATGTAAAAAAAGAAATTATAATTAAAAAAAAATATTTACCATTGCATCGTAATCAATGCATATTCCGAACCAAGAACCGGACCATGTTTCAAACCCGTCACATTGATTGCTTCCGGCGATCTGTCGCTCATAACGACATCGAATTCAACATGCTCTCCTTTGGCCAGCGAACGTGTAACACGTCGTTCATTCTTGCCAGTTATGGATTTGCTATGGACAAACACATATTCCTTTGTATCATCTCTTTTTATGAAACCGTAGCATTTTTGAACACTGTAGAATTTTACGACACCGGAAACTCTGTTTGATTTAGCCGTCGTCGTTGTTGACTGTCCATTTGCGCGATCAATTAAATCTGACATGGTTTCCCTTGTTTTATCGTTTTAAGGAAAAAATAATAATTGTGTTTCCCCCTTGATGTGTTCAGCAGTATCTATGCAATGACGAAGGAGACAAAAGACAAATAAAACAACAACAACAACATAAATTAATGCTTTGGATATCTAATTCAAACTATGAGACATAAGAGGGTTTAAAATGAAATTCAATGCACATGCTACTTTCAACTTTCTTTGTTCGATGCGTGGCGATTCAAACAAACACAGAAGAGCAGACAAAAAAACAACTAGACAATGTGTTTACAAATTCACCTCACTCACTTTGTCCGATGGGTACAGAGAATTTTTTTGATTGTTTACTATTATTTTCACTGGTTTTTTGTGAACGTTTCAAATAACGAATCTAGGCCAATGCATATAGGGATTTAACCCACAATGCAAGTCTAAAAAATCGCCTTTATTTGGTTAGATTATGGTTTAGATTTGTCGTTTTCTTAATTTCCAAATTATTTCACCGTTTTCTTTATTTGTTGTTCGCCTGTACACTGGCTTGAATATCTCTTTATTCTCAAGTCAATCAATCGAAATTTTGCAATGCGCGCTATGCATGTATTGGTGTTCCTCATGAAAAAAAATATGTATTCGTATATGTTTAACAAGGATGTGCCAAATGTGTGTCAGTTACCAGTGTGTATGCGTTCGTCATTATTACACGCACATACATACATACACACACACCATCAATATAACCATAAAGCGAATGAACTGATAAACGCAGTAGCGCGCACTGGATCGTACAAAGGGAATATATACATATGAGTCCGTATTATTCCGTATGATGGTGTATATTTACATGGATACAAACACATACTTTCAATTTCAACTTACCGCGCGCAGCCAGAACAAAGACTGCAATAGACCTCGTCTTTGGATTCTATGCGAGTGAGAAAGAGTCTCCTTGTCTTTTTGTGTGATTTTTTTTTGCCGTTCGGCTGTTAATTCGGGTTCTCGACGACACATGTACATTGCATTGCACTTGTTCAATGTTGTTGTCCCTTTGTATGTATGTGTGCAAAAGAAGTCTGCAACAACAACAAAAACAACAAAAGCACAAGAATAAAAAAAAAATGATGACACAACCACACGTGCAAAGCAGAGCAGACGAGTCTGAAAAAATGTGCACGACTAAGCAAGACCGCTACCAAAATGCAATATATATTAAAGCATATAGTGTATGGACGTGTTCGTCACCGTCAATTCGGCTCGACGTTTTGCTTCGTTCACTTCATAGTTCCAAAATAAAAAAATTTTTTGCTTAAGGTGGACATGCCGAACAATGATGACTGAATGCAGCAGATATAACGGAAAATTTGAAAAATTCGAAACAATTACAACGAAAGACCATCTGAAATGGAAATGATTGCAATAGATTATTTTCATTTTTTTTGCTTATTTAAATTTGTACAATTCTCGAAAATAATTATAACTGAGCAAAATTCAATCTGTATATAGCAAATTATATTCATACAAGTAAGGTACATCAATACGGTATAACAGTAAAATACACCAAATGCATCAAAACAAAACTAACTTGTTGCACACACCGTGCACACTGGATGGTACAATCAAAAAATATAGATGATTACTTACGTATAGCTTCCGCTATAAAACATTTCCTTTTTTGTTCGCTCGGTCGAATTGAATACGCACGATGTTTGCAAACAAATCAAATAAAAATCACATCATCCTATACCTTTGCCATGCACTTCGCAGAATTTCATCACATCGTATGATAGATTATAAGCATTCAATAAATTTGTTTGTTAATCATGTACCGTGTGCATCCATCAATTCAATGAAACAAAACCAAACGCTCGAGATAGGCCTATGATTTATGTCCGTATGTAAAAATGACCATATTATTACTTTTAGTTTCTTTTTTATTTCATTTTCATCTGAAATTTTATACCTTTGTATTAATGGCGTTTGTGATTGTTTACCAATAAAATGCATTCTAAATGCGCGTTCCACTCGTGGGGTTTCCTGCAGACGCACATTGCACATTCTCACATTTTGATTTGAACAAAATAATAATCCAAAGCAGATCACTTTCGTTACGCCACAATTTAGTTCTGTTTTTTTTTTTTTTTGCTATTTCGATTTTTATAGATCAGACAGTTAGGTAGGTTAGATAGGTAATGCATATATTATACGTGCTTTGTTGTTGTTGTTGTTGCTTGCGCTTCAATTTGTGATTCGTATCAATTCATATATGTTCACTGTGCGCACATCTTTGTTTTAAATGTGTTGTGTTTATTTTATTACTCTCACTGATGTGTGTCTTCATGCATGTTGCCGCCGCTTGTGTTTTTTCTTCTTCTCTACTTATGAGCATCACGTCGTCGCTGTTTTCTTTGTTTTGCATAAACAAAGTACGTAAAAGAAATGGAAAATTGTCCATCTACCCCACATGTGTTGTGTATACATTTTTGAATTCCTATCTATTTGTCTTGCTTTCGCGTGTATATCGTTCACATACGAAGTGATATCTATAGTTTCTTGGGTACAAGTCAAGCGGTTGTGGTATATATTTAAAGGAGCATCACTCAAAACGATCGCTCACAATTACTTTGATCGTTACACATTTTGCTATAAAACAGTATCACTCCTCATAAACCGTTGAAAACATTTTTTTTTTTTAAATTCAAATAGAACGAACAATTTCAAAATTACATAGATCGACTATTGAATGTTTTTATACTCATCGTGGTCATTTTCTTTTGGTTTTTTTTCTTCTATCGGTTAAATTTCGTATATTCAAAGATATTGACAGTTTTGATTTAAAAAAAGAGCATACGCAAAAATGACACTCATCAACAAATTTGTAAGTGATTTCAGTAGTTATCAGTGTGATTATGTGTGTGTATCCGATGTGTCGCAATAAAAGCTTCACGTACATATTTAAAATCGGTTAAAATTGATCGCTTTTAATTGTTACACATGTGTGTGTCTTGATGACTGTGTTTCTGAGAGAGCAAATTTTGATTATTTCGGCATTGATTTGGATAAAGTGAACTTGATTTATTATTTGCAGGTGTTTTCCTGTATCGCTGTAACGATGCTTTTGGTAACATTTTTCGCCAATGACACCTTTGCCAGCACATCTAAGTAAGGAAATACCATAATTTTTTCTAAATAATTGTGCTCTATTTACATCTTTTTTGTTTTGTTTTGTGTTTGTGTGTTTTCTCTTCCTTTCATTAGAATTCGAATTCATGTTCCTGTCAAGCATCATACTCATTTCCATACAAAGACCGTTGTAAAAACGATTCATATTCCAGTCAAACTAAAGACCAACCATCATCATCATCATTTGATCCAAGATGACCATTCATGGGCCAAAAGTTACGCAAAGAAGAAAAAAATTCGTCCCGTATTCTATTGAATTGGCGTGTCACGTGAGGCAAACAAAGAGATGCACAAAAATTAAACAGATTAATAAAACACACAAAAACAAACAAACAACAAAAACCGGCACTAACATAATTTATTTTTCGGCGATGTTTGCTTGATAAATCATAATATTGGCAGCACGTTTTAATTTTAAAGAAACACTATTTTTTAAGGAATGAAACAAGAGGCATTACACATTTAACATTATTGTCAAATCAATTGACATGGTTTTTCTTCTTATTTGTGGTTGTTTTTATTTTCATTAACGAATTAGGAATTATTTAGGTAAAAAATAATATGCATATCAAAGATATTAACTAGTTCAAAATGTTAATCACAATCAGTAAAATGTGAAATTTCTCTTCAATCAAAACAAAATGAGAAAAAAAATGAAAGAAATAAAGAGAAAACGGATCGGTCAAAGTTTTAAATTACATTTGTGTGTTTGCTTATTGTTTTGTTTTGTTTCGCTTAATTGTATGTGTGCGTGTGTGTGAGCACGGTCTTATGAGATTTCATCTTACGAGTATGGTATTTCTAGTTCAAGGTTGAGTTGATTCACCTATTCTCCAGCATTGTGCCACTGTAAGGTTTCCTTGTTTCTTGGTGTCAATGATTGACATGATTACAAGGAAAGAATATAACTTAATCAGAATCAGATTACATTAGGTTTTCTCTTTTTTTCCTCTCTCCTCTCTCCTCACTCAATCTCTCTCTTTTTCTCTCTTTCATTACAATTGGAAAATTATTTTCTCTTTGTTTCGAAATAGAAAACCAATTTGAAAACAACAACTTTGCATTGCCAAAAAAAAAGATCGGAGATAATTCCGTATAAATGGACGGTGAAATGAAATATGTGTAGATAGTGTGTGGACTTTTTCCCCGTCGTTTGAATAAAACAAAGTCAAATATTTAAAAATGTATCGCTCTACACATTGTTCAAAAACGCAGAGAAATAGACAGTGAGCAAAAAATTAAGTCATAAAACTCAGACAAAATTGTTTTAATGGCATAGGTTATGTGTTATGTTGTTTTGCGTGAACCCTGTAATTACTAATGTAAATTAAATGTGCATCTCGAGAAGTTTCCATATGGAACCGATGGCTCTATTCACCTCATAAAGTTGGATTAAGCACTAAAAAAACTTGTTTTTCATATCAACCGATTTTTTTTCACTTTATAACAATTTTTTTTTCTCGAAAAAAGTAACAACACCATCAAACACACAGCGCAAATTGTTTCAAGAGAGAAAGTAGCAAAGTTTGTTCCGTTGGATGTCATAATTTTTTTTTTTGCTCTTTCTCTACACCAGTTCTCTTTGCGAATCAAAATAAATCATGTTAAATAATGTGTGCTTTTTAATTTTGTGCGATTCAAACGCACATTAAACGCATAAATAGATGAATAGACTTGATGATCTTACCCAACGAAAAAATGAAAATCGCGGTTGCATAAATTTGGCAAAATCATTTAGAGTGCGTGAGTATTAACAAAATAATTTAGTCGCATGTATTCGCCCAAGATTTCGGCATTTCATTTCGTTCCGTTTTGTCGCACATTTTTTTTTCATCTTTTTTGTTTCTTCTAACCATGTAAACTCGGTTAAATAAGTTAAACGCGATGTCTGATTAGTGTTTTGTTTTGCATTTTTTTTATTTGTTTTTTTCGTGCGATTTTCTTCTTCTTCTGCTTCGTTAAAGTTGCACGTACATCAAACAGTTTTATGAGCTAACTTATCAATCGAATGAAACAGAAACCGGTTACGAACAAGATCAAATACAATTTGGCATTAGCATGGTGTATGTGTGTATATGATTTTCCATCTTGTCGAGTTGTAGTACACAACTTCATATTAGCAAGTTTACCACTATAAACTAGAAGAAAAAAAAAACACTTTCCTTTTTGTTTCCTACATAATAATAGTGATTAGCGGATTGCTTTGCGACGAACGCATATTGTTATGTATATATTGATAAAGATGTATAGCCATTCGTGATCGCGAAACCGTATTACGTTTTGATACAGATAAACAAAACTGGTGACTCGTCATTTTTCTCCTTTTGACTTTCGAAACGAATTTTCATTCGAGGGTAACGCACTGCTCTTGTTTATTTTTACCGATGCCGATTGGTGTGCACCAAAACCTGAATGATGAGTGCAGCCCCCAATCAAAAATCGATTTAACTGCATTGCAGTTTAATGTAAATACCGAAGGAAATCTGATTGAATTCCGGCAATGATTTTTCGATAAAAACGAAAAATTGAACGAGATTTCGGGCTGACGAGATTTTGCAATCGACATTTTCGTTTCAAAGCACGTATCAAATCATTTTTATTGGACAACAGAGAGCTATAAGTTCCAATGTAACTTCCGTAGTTCGAATGATGCAGAAACTACTAGATGATGAAATTGATGATGCCAATCTGTGTTCAGCGGTTTTCGCAACCACTTTTTTCTCTCTTTCCCTTTCTGTCTCTCGCTCTCACTTCGAGCAGGAAATACAACTCGGAATAATGGCACGGCATACTTATCATTTTATATATACACTTCAATAATGTGGCATCGTCAGTCCGTTGCATCTTATTTTATTTTCTACATATATGCGTAAGATGCATTTTGAATTTACGGTTCAATTTTCCCGTTAATTGCGCATTTTTATTTATTTTCTTCTCTTTTTTCAGTTTTCGTAAAATTGTGCTTACATAATTTTTGTTAATGTATAAAATCAAAGAGCTACCGGTTTTTTTTTCAACGTCAAACGAAATGATGAATGTCAAAAGATAGAAAGCTATCATTTGAGCTTGACAAAAGGTCTTTACCAGAGAACTTCCCATTTTCACATTAATTAAAACCACAAGATTTATTTCACTTTCAATGTTATAAAGTATATAATGATAGTAAACATCTCAAGTTGAATGACAACCGACAACATGTAGTTTTTTTTAATGATATGCAACGATATATCGCGCAATGAATGACGCAATTCCAATGTTCTACTTTTACGTAAATGTCTTTTGTCATTTGATATCTTTTTGTCTGAATCTGAATCTTAATTTAAAAAAGTATCGTCTTGTTTTTGTTCCATGCGTGATAACGCCGAAAAAACGTCATTTCATACATCGACTTAAAATAGAAGGATGCTGTAGATTGAAGTCGATTGTATTAAAAAACATGATGTAAATATGCATATTCCCTCTGTGATTAACATTTGATGTGCTCCAAAAGCATCATTTGGCTTTTAAGCATTGAGCAGAAATAGCTTTAGGTTAAGCTTTTCAATATGCTTTTTTGAAAGTTTTTCGCTTTTTCATTTTGTAAGTCACACAAACATTTGCTCTAACGAAAACGCCTGTCATTATGCAAGGGAAAAACGACTCTTGCTCATCATTCATGAAATGTAATAGTCATCATTACATCAGAAAGTGATGGCATTTTGAAGAATTGAGCGATTAGAAATTACGGTAATTGGGTAGCCAGTGTCGGCTATAAGTAAGGTCGTAGCAAGCATCGTAATTCGCCATATCATAGATGACACTATCAATAAGCGACCTTCATTTAATAGACATCCAGTGGGCATGCACATCAAATACAACATTTATTTCGAAGATGTGTTTGATTTTATGTAAATGATCCGGAGTCTCCGAGCGAAACGGTAATCATTGAGATGCATCCAAAAAGCGGATGATAATTGCGATTGTGTTCAAGCTCGTGTGTTTTTTTATTACTTGAATAACTGAAAATGGTTTTATTTTCACCCAAAAAATACCAACAACTATTATTTTTGAATGATGGTCTTAACATTCGAACAAACCCATTATTTTTTGCAATAAAAACAGATGTAAGTTATATTTATACAATCAATAATGTGTGTGTGTGTGTTGAT
The DNA here is from genome assembly GCF_009176525.2 of Contarinia nasturtii. NCBI lineage: Eukaryota > Metazoa > Arthropoda > Insecta > Diptera > Cecidomyiidae > Contarinia > Contarinia nasturtii. Next base: position 4,686,297 of record NW_022197768.1, read on the forward strand.
ATTTTGGGGCGAATTGTGACCGTGTCGTAATTGTTTCTCATATCGACAAACAGTGTTAACCCATTCGATCTGACCGCGATCTCATTGCACACCGGTACTTTGTATTACGTGTTTTTTTTTTGTTTTATTAGCTGCTTTTTCTTTTTAGATTTGAATCGACCACTGAATTGAGAGAAGAGCGAGAAGAAAAAAACCAGTAACAAACAATTCGTACACTATGTATGAGTGTACAACAATAAAGTTTCAGTAGCAATAGAGCAGCATTCCATTGTATTCGAAAGCCGAGTTCATTTGCTTGGCTTTTGTTTGTTTCAAACGAGAGTTTTGAACAATGAATGGGCAGTGAATGCGAGCACGAGAGACGAGACTTGCTTTTGAATATGCGCGAACGATGAAGTTTTAAATATTGAGCTGCATCAAAGTGTTAACGCGTCTGTTTACTTTTACTTTTACTTGCAAGTCATGCAGTTGGCAGAATATCACATTCTCATTTTCAATTTCATTTTAAATTTGGTTTTCAGCATGGTTTTATCGCTTGTCGTTTCTCACTCTTACTTTATCATACATTTCAAAAGAGTAACATTCTCTTCACGGATCGATCACTTCTTTATTGGGTTAAGGTTATCTATATGTCTTTCTTCTCGGTCACTTTTATCACTGATGTAATAAGCATTCCAAAACCGAAAATTATTTTCTGTGTTTCATTGGAAAGAAAATGGCATGGCATGGTACTGGTTAATTTTCTCATGCGATTCCAAATTTTATTACCGCATCGTTCGATTAATTACCAAAGATTGCTGTCGAGATTCAACCTCGTTTTGAGACCGTTGCTATGGCGCAAAATGACACGAACAACTCCGTTGACATTTTGATGAAACTGATTAAGATGAGACTTTCATGTGACTTCCTTATGGGTTTGACTGTGACAATCATTGCATTCAGGCTCAAACGATTATAACGTACAACGTAAATAGTCTTCTCTATTCTTTAGCGTTCGTTTCATTTTTCTCTGTTTAATTCATGCACTTTTTTTTATTTTCAACCACAATGTTAAGTCTAAATACACTAATTTAATTACAACTAACTGATAATGTCGACAATACCTGTGACAAACGGGAAAAAAGTGTAAAATTTTAAACGATTTTCATCATCATGCACTATAACATGTGATAAGCGGCTAATGCCATTTCCCATCTATTTGCTCATTTTATTTAACATTCGCATCGTTTGCTCTGATCACACCAAAGATACACATAAATATAAATGCCGTCCGGCGTTTTATAAACGCTTACATTAGAAGATAAAATGTATTACATCGTTGTGTATCGTTGAGTTTGATTGGCCAATGGATACAAACAAATAATAATTATGCAGCATTTAATCAATAACGACGATAACAGGACCACAGTGGGCCTTATAATAATTAGTTTTAAGTGTGTCTGTGAGACGGTGTCAACAGCATATTTTCATATCAACAATACGATCAGACAACAGCACACACATACACACACTGTCTTTGATCCGTTTAAGCTAAGACATTTGGACAGACGTTGGGCGTTAGCAAAGCAGCCTTGCAACTAAATTAGCCAACACAAAATCCAGTACATATAATTAAATCCACTAGTATTGTCACTTTCACTATGAATCGCAACAGCACTCACACACCATCACCACCGTCCGCGTTCATTTGATTTTTATATTGAATTGCCACACTTTGCAATTGCTTTTGATTGCTCGCTTAAGGGATGTGATTTCTTTTAAATGCACACTTTTTAATCAACCGAGCGTTTTGTAAGTACCAAAAGCAAACAAATGCTGTTTTAAAGAAAATACACACAGAGAGAGCAAAAATCCATAAATAAAGTTGGTAATTTCATTGTAATTTTACTAATGAATAATACTAAGTCTTTTTATTTACTCTCTGAAGGAAATAGACTCAATGGCAAATTGATTTGTGGCCAGTGGCCAACGGTGATGCCATGAACTCGTATGGAATGAATGCAGTCGAATGTGTTTGAGGAAAGAAGATAAAACATTGAAATTAAATGTCATGGTATACTGTGAACATGTTAATTATTGAGCTTTTGAGGTAACCAATGACAAGATGCTACTGCACGCACTTTCAACATATCTCTCAGCCAAACCCAAAAACAATGTTGAGTTATTATCGACAGCATTAAAAAAATATTATGAACATCAATTTTTATGATTATCTTTTTATAAGAAAAAACATAATATTTTTACACAGAGATGCACACACACACATACACACTTTCAACACCACCGATATGATCATAGACGGTGAAGATGATCATAGATTTTGTTATTAAATATTTATTGCACTTTGTTCATGAACAATTTCGCACACATGAAACGGCGGGCTATTTACCCAGGAAATGGCTTTAATGTTTGACTATATCTTGTTAGCCGGCATGGTATGCTTGCAATGATAGTAATCCAAAGAATTGTTTACATTTTGTATCAAATTAAATGCCATATTAATTGATTAATTCTTTGCCGGAATGGATCGATTAAACTTTACGTGTGCGTAAAATGTGTTGCTGCAAATTGAGATGGGAGCAAATGAAGGAGAGAAAACTGAAAATCGAAAAGTTTGCATAATTGAGATTCCACCAAATATTTCTGTGGTCATCATAACGCCAACATTATGATAAACACTTTGCGTGCATCAAATCAAATGCACGTGCACCATGCACACATCATACACACTTTTCGTTCACACGAAACTGAATATCGTAATCTTACATAAACTTCAGCCGAGCACACACAGATTGCGGATTGAATTGGATTCGAGAGACTAGTCTCTGGACACAAAGGTTGGTAACGGAAAAATTGCATCATAATAATGTGCGTAACAATCTCCTTCTCGCTTTCTCTCCCTATGTGAATGTTTTTTTCCTGCCACTTTTGTTAATCACATTACATTTGGGCTGGTAATAAATCTGGAATGTTTTCTTTTTTTCATGCATTTTAATTGTTGCATGATGCGAATAAAGGCTTTAATTACCATCAACTTCAAATGTTTACATTTGTCCGCCTTCATGAGATTTATACTATATATGTGATGGGCGCATTGCATTCAGCAGAATACTTTTACAGTAAAAGTTTTACTATTGCTCGAATACCGATCGAGCGCACGCGGTCGCACACTAGTCTAATACTGTTTTGATCGTTTTCACTGCTTCAAACTATATATGGTATTGCTGGCAAAGGAAAAGAAAACGATTATGAAACCAACTGATGTTTATTTGTCAAATGTCGAGAAATTCTGGAAACACGAATAAGATTATATAACAAATCATTTACCGATATTGTGAATTTTCGCTGTTTATTTATTTTTTTTTTTTTTTTTGCAATAAAACGGCAGCACAACAGAATTCGAAAAATTGTGATTATAATTATGAGATGGTAAAAGTAATTCGGCAAATAAACAACTGGCTGATTTTGTAATATTCACCATTCATCGAACATCAAGAATGAATTCCAAATTTAAAGAGGTGAACTTGTTTTTTACCATTTTGTTCAAATTTATGCGCAATCGATCCCATTTTTAGAGACAGTTTCAATAATGTTTGTAACGTGCATTACAATCGAAATGCAGTAAGTGTGGCGACGGCGGCGGCAGCAGACACAACCACAACGGCCCTGCTCCTTGCACTTGCTTATGTAGATAAATCAGAGCAACCAGCTCAATACAATTCCATCGTTACCATGCTATTACCGTAAACATACACATTTGCACGATGCTAAACTGCAGCACTGTGCACGCATTTACTGTGTAATGCAGTTTTTTGTTGTTGCTATGTTTTGGAGTGATCTCTTTTTTTTGCTTTATTTTCGTTTTTGTTTACGTAGAAAAAAATTTCCTTTGAATGATTGTATATAAATAAGACCATCCAGTTTAGTTTGCGTTCATATCAATTCTGCAAAGCTTTTCGACTTGTTCGTTTTATTTCGATTAAATCGGTGCAATTACAACGGCATTAGTGCCTTCGGTGTATATATCTTGTTCATAAATTTTCTTATAAGAATTTTAAGGAAAATTTTTTGTTTGAAGATTTTCATTTTAAAGTTCACTATTTGGTAACTAACGGTTTTTTTTTTTTCGTTGGAGAAACTTATTTACGCAAACACAAAAATGTTCTCAAATAGCCCAGTAAGTGAATATAATGTGATCTTAAGAATTTTTTTTTTAATGTTTGTTAGTGGAATGTTAAAATATAATGACCAAAAATTATAGAAACAAAGTTATTAAGCTGTGTCAAATAAAAAAACACACAAATAGATCAAGTAACTCTTGTTACTTTGCGGAATAATAAAAAATGCAGTGCAAGTGAAGCTTTGACAAACCAAGCGAAATATCAAATCACACTTGTGTCACAAAGTGAAGACTGACTTAATGATTTCTTTCAACTTGAAAAGTTTTTTTTGGTCACTGAGCACATTTTTTGTGTAAAAAAAAAGTTGGCCGAGTAGAATCGAACTCCTTTAATTCAAACAAAATCGATCGGAATGGAAAGAATATTTGAATTAACGAAATTTCTTACTATCGGAGTTCCTCTAGTTAGTCATTTTATGTGCACGATTCTGTATTGTATTCCATTTAAAAACGAGTGTGCAAATTCAAAGTGTTTAAAACGCTTTAATTAACCTAGAATCAAGTGATTTGAATAAATTGTACTGCTTAAAACATCAAAGTGATTTGTACCTTCTTCTCACTTTGTCTGTTCCACTTACAATTGAATTGTTCGTTGCGGCGAAAAAAATGATATTATACAATAAATAAACTTTATGTTGTAGTATTATTTGGAACAAAATCAGAGCTTTTTTTCGCCGCAACGATTTAATGATTATTACTATTAGTTTATTGGCACATCCGATCGTCTCATCATTGATGATAATCATAGTTTCCTCAGTTTTATGATCTGATATGTATTAGTTCAAGGGCACTCTTCTAGATCATAGTTTACAATGCCATTGATGATGAGACTGATTTATTCAAAACTTCATTATTTTTTTTTACCATTCTTACTAAAAAGATATACCTTATGATTCTTCTAATTTCAGATAATGAAACTTATCGTTTTGCTTTTCTTCATCGCTGCGACTACCGCATCACCGATTTTCTTTGGCCATCAAAAGCAGTAAGTTCGATTAATCTGTCTCCCATAGATAAATCAATCAATTAATTTACATCAATAAGTGTCCAATAACTTGATCTAAACAATTTGATTTGTTCGAACATTATTAATTTTTTTTCTCTGGTGTATCGTGAATGGCGTTAGAACGCAAATTTTCATAACTCCACGAAAGGATACTGTATCGAAGACGGTCAATCAAATTCCAGCAACAGTGGTCAAAAAAAGACCAGCTGCTGTCAATTTGAGTGTTCCAGTACCAATACATGTCCAATTGCCCGTTCAATTGCATTTACCACAATTTGCAAAACCAAGTACGCCACAAGAAATGAACAAACTTTTTACCGAAATGAAAAATAGCAAAAAACCATTTATGACTGTATCAATGAAAGGACCACCAAAAGCGTCATCATTATTCCCAGATCCATTCAATCTATTTAATGATGACAACAGGTATTTTTGTGTTCATCGTTACAATGCACATGTACAGAGAGCGTAAGCCTGCAATAAAACAATAAACACACATGCACACGAAATTAAAAAAAAAACGAACAAAAGAATATCGACCCCGAATCGATAGAAAAACACAAAAAAAAAAGAATTTCACTTTTGTGATGTTTTTTATGCACTGAATGCATACCAAGCCAGTGGAGCATCTCCGTTTGTTCACTCTAATCAATCACTTATACATGCATACATTCCTATTCAAAAATTTGTGTGAACATGTACATCTCCTAATTGATGCACCAACCAATCGCCAATCGGCATTTCAAGTACTCACCGTATTTATGTTTATTTTTGTTTTTGAATAATTTCTTCTTTAGCATTAATTTCACTCTCAAACCGATCAATCACTATACTGATCGACGATAAACCCGATAAACCGTATACAACACAGTCAAAGAAATATGCACACAAAACAATGAACAGATCATTAGAAGAAAAAAAACGGATCGGTTTTCAACTACTAATTTACTACATATTCAATTTGACTGCTGCAAAAATTATAATAGATACAAAATAAAATTCGCGTAAGTCGCTTGAGATGAAGATGAAAGAGATGTTTACACCACAATTGAATCGTTTATCGATGTTACGTTGAATATTACGTTCGTTTTGGGTGGAGATAGATCGCGTGTCTGGACACGCATGTTTAACTACATAAATTATTCATTTTCGGTGTGATGTGTGTGCGTATTAGATAGTTTGTGGTTTGCGGCTAATTTCCATTCTAATTTATCGGACATCGGAGCAATATCGTTCCAACGCTATGAATGGCATACGTATGTAAATCGTGCCAATGGATCAATTCTCGAATTGATTTTGAAGACAGACTCTCGTTTAATTTATTCATTTTTTTTTTCATTCAAATAACTTCTAGCTAATTATCTCGTAATAAAGTAATAAAAGCAAATAAATTGGTTGCAATTGATTTGAAAATAACATGGTATTTTCATTAAATACATATGATTATATCGTATTTGGTGCGTTTTACATAATATTGCCAATTGATTGTGAAAAAAAAGTGAAATTGCAATAAGAGATGAGAAATGAGCGAATGCTTCACATTGGGTTGTGCGAGCGCGCGCGCACACACACACACAAATTTACGATCACTTTATTTTCTTGTATCGATCACCATAGCAAAAATTCCCATCGCATACTTAACATCGTTGCATTCGTTTTGTCCACATCGCATTTATTCCACTAAATACCTTTACGTTCAGTTTGTTCAATTAATTTTCCAACGGATTATGTTTGTCGATCACATCATTTCCACGCGATTACATTTAATGGCCATATTTAATAACTAAAGATGAAATAAATGTAATAAAAGTCCGTCATAAGTTTGTTTGATTTGTATAGGTATACGTCGTATCAATATGTAATATTTTATTATTTTATCAATGGCATTTGTTTCGGTCTTATGATGAAGTAATACCGTATCTTTTTCTCTCTCTCTCTCTCTCTCTCTTTAATCTTTATATGATATTGCCTTGTCGATTTAGGAAGTGAAGCTGATGACTTGTGAAAGGGAGAAAATCGTTTATCACTTTTTTATATAAATTATTATTAAGAACTTAAAGTTGGAGTCACTCATCGGCTTACATTTTTTCTCACTTTTATCGCTCATTCTCTTGTTTAGGTAGTATTTTTCATCTGCCGATTTATTATGTAATCAAAAATCCTTTCATTTATAAGCCTTTTCATGTTGTTTAACCAACATATGATATTTTATTGCATTTCTGGTTGATTGGTTGAAAAAACAAAACAAATATGTGTCGTCAGCTGGTATGATGGCATGGTGAATGTCGTATGAGCCATCTTACAGTGTCTCAATTATTTTGGCCCACATTTATTTTCACGCCATTTTACGATGCCAATCAAGTGTCATTCGCATATAATACCTAATCTTGTTTGTTTCATTTTTTCGTGTCACAACGATAACCAATCTGCAGACATTCAATCGTTTTTTACGATCTTAGGAATGGAATTTGTAATTGCAAAATTCTTTTATTCAACTAATTTTCCATGTGGATTAACAACTATCTCTTTGTGTCAGTGCGCGCGCGAGAGCGCATCTGATATTCAATCGCGTCTTCAATTTGAATCACCATATGCGTAGATATGTGCTTAATAAATGTGTCAGCATTTGAATTTATTTGCTACAATAATTACGTGACTTTGTGCCACATCTTCGGCGAATGCGACATGCACTTTCAACACATGGCAAAACAAATAATATTAAAAGCTCTTCGTGGCAATATTTTTTCACTTCATTTGTGTGCATGTACGCGAATGATTTGTGCACCATTTTGGTAATTATGTGCTAGATCTGTGGTATATTTAATGTTTTTTTTTTTATATACTGACAACAACAACAACAAAAAATCGACTTTTATTTCGTGAGCATCATCAACGAGAAAGAGAAGCAACTCAGTGGTGTGTGCGTGTGCGTACTCAAAAATGATGATGGTTAAACTTTTGATGGATGGATAATGCGAAAATTATACAGAAATTATAAATAATTATGTAATGATCGATCGATTTGACGACGCCACGTTTTGTATATGTACACTTTTTGTAGTATGCTATTGCTCAAAGTTTTCAATGAAAAGTTTCCTATTCAAGTCATTTATAATAGCTGTATAACGGTTTTATTGTGCAAATATTATTACCATGAAATTTGGTTTTGTGCAACAAAATTCCGTTTGTCAGTCACTTATTCGCGAATAGACACAGACAACAGTGCATATTTCGCGCAATTTCACCATTCGTGAAAGCTTTACAATCGTCCATTATTATCAGAAAATGGTGAATATTTTATATCAATTTCAGAGCTCACTTTGGCGCATATATGCAATTCATTGAGAATTATAGTGTAAATGATCCGAAAACTAGACTAGTATGTGTTACAAAATTATAAGGAAGAACGAAATGCTCGACATAGATCTATGAACGAAAAAAAAAATCATTCATAATCATTTATTTCTTTCTTCTTTAATTCCATTCATTTCGAGCTATTTGCCAAAGATTTATCGTTTCAATTGAATCGTACATACATAATAATATGCGCTTTGGTGCGCACAAAAGACAACCGATGACGACAAATGTGAATAAAGAAAATAATCATATTTATCATGTGTGTAATGGAAAATAATAAGCGAACAAAAAAAAATCAATCCAAATTGCAAAGGTTGGCGCGAATAGAGGACATCGGAAGAGGTGGCGAGAGGAAGAGAGAGAGAGAGAGACGTAAAATATAAGATAGTACATTTTCAACAAATAGCGTATAATGTCTTCCGTCATTGCTGTTCGCAAATAAGCACAGTATCAACCGATAATGAATACGTATAAGTAAATATAAAAGACATTGTAAGCGCGACGCGAACGCGCTACACACAACAGATGCTTTGGCCATACTTCTACCTAATGATTATCTCATTACAAATGCGAACGTGTTTGTCTGGCTACCTTTGTTGATGGATGGAATTTTAAAAATGTCTACGCTGTTGTTTGTTTACAATTTGGCTGCAGCGGATAGAGAGAGAAAGAGAAAGAGAAAGAAACCGACACTGAATTAAATGGTCTGATGGCGCGTCGATGAAAGTGAAATTGTCTGCCGGTTTTTTTGATGCAACACTGCTCGTAAAATTGGTAGACTGGTTTGTTTTTCGTCTTCTAATAAAAAAACTGATTGTTTTGTCTATTCAATTTGAAATGCATTATGCACAAGAATCACACCTCACAACATGAAAAATTGCAAACCAATCTAAAACGTCATTCAAAATAAATCCATTTCTGGATATGTGTACTTTCCAATATTTCAACGGCAATACTGATTTTTTTTTTTCTTCTCTCGCACACTGACCACACTCACGTAAGACAACTACAAAAATCATTTCCAATCTCTTCGTCACTTCTTACATCTATTATGCAGCTGTTGTTGTGCTTCCGAAATGCATGTTTTCATTATCACAATATCCGTTGTATTATTTTTTTCCTCTTAGATTAAGATGTATGTTTTTTTTTCTTTAAACAATGAAAAACTATAAATGCACGTAAGCGTAAGACAATCGATGGAGTTGTAAAAATTAGCTCTTGCTATTTTTTTATATATATAAAACAATAACTTAATGTTCTGTTTGTATTTCGTTTCATTACATTTGCGCTTTCTTTGCTGATCCGATCGACCAAAAGTGAACACATCGTCGTCCATGGTTTGTATTTAAATATTTGTGATTATTGTTATTGTTGTTCGTGTTGATTGTGCGCTCAATTTTTTTTTTCTGTTGCTGTTGTCTTTTTCACATCTTGTTAATTTTATTTTGTTTATTTGTTTTTCCATCTCTTTCTCTCTCGCTGTTTCTCGTTTTTTTGATATTACAGTGCCATATAACGTGCATACACATAATATACATCATCATCACATTCAGACCGTGCCCGTTTACAAGCATATACCAGTTGTGAAGCACGTGCCAATTCAAAGTCCAATAATAGTCAAAGAAGTGGCAATTCCAGTACATCTTCCAGCTTACAAAGAGGAATGGAGTCCTCCACAACAACAATGGTGGTAGATGGATGACCACACGCAATCGCAGTTGACAGACATGATGATCATATGAGTTTGAAAGTGTAAAAACAAATTGAACAAAAACTAAAATCGTCTGATTGAAATCAGCAAAATACAAACAAAAAAATAAATAAATTTCAGCATTTTTTTCTTTCTAATTGTTTTGAAAAAAAAAAAAAAAAAAAAAGAATTACTGCAAATCATTCGAAAGAGACTTAAATAAAGGTGGTTGCCTTGTCGCCTAACTTTGTACCGTATTGTTTGTAAGCCTTTTATTTTTATTTTTATTTTTCAGAAAGAGATGAGAAAGAGCGTATTGTATAATCATTGCCGTTTATATGTGTGCGTCAATTTATTTGGATAAAACTCATGGTGATCATGCATTTTTCCGCGAAGATGTTTGAACGTTTTTCGATAAAATTCCGTCTACTATCTCTTCCGTGTAACCTATCGGAAAAATTTCAGAAAACCCATCGCGACGGTATAATCATTGATCACAAATCGCAACAAAACGAACACCTTTTGTCACACATATTCTCTCGTGTGTCATATGAAACCGATGTGAATGAGATTGGCCCATAGACAATTGCAAAAATCAAATAAAATAAGTAAAAGAAACCAAAAGAGAAAAATGAGAAGAAGAAGAAGAAGAAAATCGAAAAATAAGTAACAGCCATTTAAAACACGTTCGAATTGAAAGTTCTTCCGCAATCCATTTATAGCTTAGATAGTCGAATTGCAACCAAGATGAAAGATCCATTACTGGAAATGTGAAAGAAACGTATGGACGATAGTAAATATTTAAATTCCGTTGTTTAACGATTTACCATATAGTTTTTCTTCGATTCACATTCGATTCTATATAAAATGCGAGACTGGTTTCTGTGGTTAACACATATCATGGAATAGAGCGCGGACACATACTCGAAGCGAGAGACAAACATTTGTATGTTATCAATTGCAATTTTGCATTTCAATTGCATTCAAGCTCAAATAATATGAAATCAATGTTATATTGTGGTCGAATGAAAGTAATTCTACCAACATACACAGTAGGATGGTGTACACTGTGTTTGAGATCGAAGAAAGCATTGAAAATCAGGCATATTATGCTCAATGCAGAATGGTTCCGCGACACATGCAGCGCCAACATATGATGGTAATGATGATGATAATGATAATAAACAACGGTAATCTTTGTACAGCATTTTTTGTTGTTGTTGTCTTCTTTTCATTGATTTCGGCCCGTTGCTCATCGCACATTATATGCACATCTTATTATGAACTTTTCATCATTAATTTGTGCATGTCGTGAATGCATCGGAAGCACAATCTAATCTACACACACTCACACACTCACTCACGCTCAGCGATATATACAATTTTTATGCGGCTTTTTAATTTCAATCGTGGAAATTTTTCTACCGCAAACCAGCAACCATTAGAACTTTGAAATGCATTGAAAAATCACACAAACTCTCTCTCTCTCTTTCGCCCCAACACATACACACATTCACGTCCGGTAGAAAATGATTACATGTTTTTGGACAATATGCACAGGCTTTTGCAGTGAAAGTTTTGTAAATCGTCTTCCTTCAAACAGTGAAATATACAGTAAAGTGAATTTAATTCGAATTTGTCGAAAAATTTTCCAAGATCAAACGATAAAATTATAATGTCCATGCGTTGTAGACGAAACGTGTAAAAAAATCGAATGAACTATGTTCATAAATGGTGTTTTTCTTTCTCTATCTCTCGTCTTATTATAGTGATTTATATGTTAAATTATTGTTTATCATTTTTTTCTTCTTTTCTAAACGTCGTAGAGTTTGTCGTCATTATAATTTTTTACATCGGCAATCATTCTTTTTGCTCGTCATAAATTTAAAAATGGGAACCAATTAAAGAATACACTTAAGGTAGGTTTCGGAATTCACAGCTTCAGTTCAGCTAAACGCTTATATTATTATAGTACAAAAAATATTATATTAATTATTATACGCATTGCTGTTGTTTTTCATATAATTTTCAACTGAATGTGTGAGTTGTACTGCCCTTCACTTGCACTATCTATACCTATTGAGTATTACATGAACGAAAGAAGATTCAAGCACAAGCAATATTAAGTGATGTTACTATCATATTTATTTAATGTTTATGTTTTGTAAGTTTTCGACATAAAATCCAAAAAATCGCATCAAATAAGCTCTTTTTCAATACCATTATGTTTCATTTATCTGATGTAATTTTATTATCAATTTGAACTTGCCTGCGGGCCTCTTTTCTTATGATTTACAATTTTTCGCGCCAAAATACGGCAATTTTTTACAATTCGTTTCAAAGTCCAAAGATTTGTCAATTTTCGCACTATGCAAATAGTCATAAAAATCGACCAGAAAAGCATTTAAATCATTTATTATAGGCCGTTAATGAAGCTTCTGTACACACGAAATTCACATTCAGCGACAATTAAGCGATGTAAAGGTAGAGAATGTGCTTTGCTTAAGCAATACATATTATGGCATTCACTTTGATTTACATTGACACAGGAATGGAAATGCGCTTGAATAATGTCCAAAATTCATGATGCTTGTTCAGCAAAAGCGTGCGTTTTCGATAATAAATGTACGATCGAAGAGAATAAAAAGCCATTTGACAGAAGCGTGACACTTTTTTCTTCTCCAACCGATTCGTGCGTCTTCGGTTGAAAGCAATCCAAAGTAAAATTAGTTTAACACAATGAAAAATTGCGTGAAATCAGTCATTTGGTAAATTAAGTCATTTTGTCTGCTCATAATATGGGCGGTTTTTAATGATACTCCCGAAAATCCAACAATTGTTAATTGGATTAGTGTGCAGTGCACAAAATGTAAGCAATTACTATTATTACGATTAAACATTCATTAATGCGCTCGGCGGAATGTTATCGTCGAGTTGTTTGTGTGCAAAATCTTTTGTCAAATTCGATGATGGCGGCCAATGAAGAAGTCACAATTAGATCAGATAATTTGATGCGTGAAAGCATACTTAAAAGACACTTAAATATAAATAAATGTATAAAAACCGCAATTGGGCACGCGATTATTTTAATGAGCCCAATTACACCGTTTTGTTATTTAATTTTTGTTTTTGGTTTTGTAAATGAGCCCAAGCAAATAGATTCAAGTTCACGGCAATTTAAGTAATGCGCTCGCCTTTTTTTTCACTCGAAGAATAAACGAAATGCGCAAGTGCGAACAGCTCGCATTCACAACTATCAATTGAAAATGAAATTTAAAAGGAAGAAGAAGTAAGCATAATATAAATTGAATCGTTTGCATAAAGTATCGTGAACACACATGAAATCTCTCATTAAGACATTGATGATGGCACGCGTACCAATCGACCAACAATAATAAACGGACTAAAGTGAAGAAGATGAAACCAAAAGAGAAGAAAGAAGAGCACCGTGAGCGCATCTCTTCAAAACCGATTTCAACAGTTCAAATGGCCATATATCATTCAATTGACGCAATTGAATAAATGGTTTTGTGTGAGCTGTCATTAGTAATACAATAGCCAAATAGTCATCCATAGTCATGCATATAAATATAGCCGAAATATGTTTGTTTCGTGTCTATTAATGCCATTGATACAGTTGAGAGACAGAACACAAACACACAAATACAGCTAAATACAATTAGCCATATCGATTGCGTGCCGGGTGCTATGCCAAATAAATGTGTGTCCAGGTGGAATTTGCAACCAATGAAGTCATATACAGTGAACTATGGAAACGTTTTTATTTCATAAATCAATTCGCTTTTATTCTTTCATTCAGTCCGACAATCGATGAGATGCTTCTTTTGTTTCGATACAATAAAAATTGCACAAAAAAACATATACATAGAAAAAGAAGAAGCAGATGAAAAGAAATACTCCAACAGTTACTGGACGGAATAAAGAATGATCGAAGAAAAAAAATACACAAAATAATGCACACCGAAACAAAAGCATAACATTAAAAAAAAACAAAGACCACAAACAAGAAATGGAAAAACGATTTTACAATCGAAGCTAAACTGCTAACAAAATTAATTACCAACCACAACAACAGAAGCTATTTGATACGTCGACAAATTGTAAGGCATTTGATTTTGAGATCTTCGACTTTTTGGCATGCAACGAACTAGAAAAACCCTTTTTCAACGACTTCTTTGTATTCAGTTCAGGCTGGCTGGCTGGTTGGCTCGCTCATTCATTTATTTGCTCTTATAATTTCAGAGATTGAGTCTCTCTGTCTCTCCAAGTAACAGGCGACCTCTGCATTTCTCACTCTCACTTTTTTTTTTTCGTCGAACTGTCTTTTTCGCATTTTGATTATTACAACACTTCGTTTTTTTTTTATTATTATTTCTTTTGCTCAAACAAAGGAAACATATTCAAAAACTTTATTGATACACACTATTGTAATTACTGTATTACATACATGCGCATTTATAAAACTTAACCACAATATGTTTTATTCAAACGAAAATTGAATGGCCAAACTCGAGTTGAATTAATCGACAAGAGAAGAGGTGATAAACGCAGGCATATAGGATTGGTAAGAAAAAACGAGATGGAGAAACGAACATTGAAACGATGAATCGTGCACAACGTGAAGCAACCGTTGTATAAGTAATGCCGAATTATAGCAGCAATTCATGTGTGTGAGAACTGTGTATATGGCGCGCAATTCAAGAAGAAATCTTTGAGCTCGACAAAATTTCTACCGGTAACGTATCCATATATAGTTTTTTTTTTTCATCTTAATAACTTACTTAGCCGAGAAATTTCAAATGGCAAACAAAGAGAATTTAATAAACTCGGCTTGAAATATACTTTTTCGCATTTGACTTTTCGATAGAGAGGGAGAGAGAGAGAGTCCGTTTTTTTAATTTTGCGGTGCGGAGTGGCAAGAAGCCATGTCACGGTAGATTTGTATTACATAAATGTACGATAATATTGTATATGCATGTGCAGCCCAGTGAGTGTGCACATTATAGACATGAAGGAATGAAGAGAGAAAAAAAGCGTCAAAATTTCATCATATCCCTGGAAACAATTCAAAATTTCAACTAAATGAACATGATTACGCGGTGCGAGTACTGAATGTTATCATTATTAGCCGGGGAAAATCATGAAATGTCAAAATGTGGATCCGATTGCACACATCGCTTTCAATTCAATTCAATTTGTTTTGATTATTTCGCTTTTTCGCATACAAATGACACATTAAATGAATGACTCTGTGTGTTGCCTTGACCAACGAGTTAATAAACAATGACAATAATTCGCTTCAAGTTAGTTTTTCGTCGAAGTGGTCGTCATCATCATTGTTGTTGTTGCGTTTCTATCGTTGCTGGATTGGCTGACTCTTCTCAAATGCATAACAACATTTGCAATCGAATGAGTTCCGTTATTGAAATGGCTTGATGTTTGACACTTTAAATAAAGTATTGCTAGGGCTTCTGTCGATGCATATTATGTTTGTTTACGTATGGTTAAATTTCTTTAGTGGATGCTGCTTACCGTTCTCTTTCACCAGGTATAATGTTCATGATGTCTGGTCTCCGTTGTCGATGGTTTGCATGTGTGTGTACATTTCAATCTTGTGCCGTTTTCAGTTTCGATGGATAACCATTTTCTCGGTCCATAGTGCCACAAGTAAATACTCTATACTAGCGAGAAGAGAAAAAAAAACTCTTCACACGTTACCACCAACAACAGAGAGCCAAACAGTCAATTGCCTATAAGGTTGATGCATGCACACGGCGCGACAACCGACAATGATGTATTCGTAAACTCACGGCACTGAGTTTGGTCTTTCGTTTTTTCGTGTTTTGTTACTATTATTATTATTTTTCGTGTGTTCGTGTATGTGTTCGTGTGTGTGTTTCGCTTTTCTTGGTTCACTTTCATTGCGCGAATTGCGCGTGATCGAAGAGCGAGAGAACACAGGCATCGCAAGCATCTATCTGTGGCAAGAGGACGGAAATGTGTGAAATTTTATTTGATTACAACTAAACAGCCAGACTATGTGCTGTGCGCATCATAGTACAGCTCAACACAAACACCACTATTTCGGTTTCAATTTGCGCATTGTTTGATTCGATGTTATTTATGTTTAGCTTGGCTGATATTTTATGCGATTGCTGTTGTTGCCGCCGTTTGCCGTTGCTACCGCGCTGCAATTACACTTCAGGTGGTGGAGGCAACAGAGTATATAAAATGAGATGAACCAAACTCAATCGTCAGTTATTAGACCGAAACACACGGTCCTGAATGTTATACTGCCATTTTTTTTTTCATCTTCTACGAAAATAAAAGTCAAATAGCAAGTGGTCTATTCCAAGTGGTGATTCCAGAGTGAATGTGTACCTGTGCATGACGGCATTTTCAAATTCTATCGCGAACCGTTGATACGAGTCTCGCGGTGCACGTTTTAACAGCAGTTTTATTAAATATATATATATTTTTTTTGAAAATATCAACGAATTTATTTAGTTCAAAATCTTTTTGATTTTGATATTCAAAAAGGATAATTCAATGGACTGAGTTTTAAGAAAGCGTTGATCACTTAAAATGATTTTCAATTACAAGGAAAATTCGACGATATCGATCGTAAGGATGGTCAGTGTATATCCAGATTTGAAAAAAAACTTGTTTGTTCCTTTTTCGCCACAATTTTTGTGTTGTGTTTGTGATTCTTATTTATTACACGAAATGCACAGAAATAACATGAATTCTTTTTACATTTTTCAACAAATAAAAATATGAGTGAAAGTGGATCCAATAAAGTGACATCATATATAATTTATTTATTAGATTTATGGATTTGCATCTTAAGTTCATCCATCTTCAGAGTATGGTATATTTAATAAATAGTAATCATCATCAATTCATTTGCCCAATGGATTAACACGTTTTTAGAAATTATGCGTATTGCATGAGAAAAATGTGGTTGCCGCAGGTTTTCTTTCTCTTGTTTGGGTGTCTTTCTTCTTGCGAGTAGATCTTAAATGCACCAATGTGCTAAACAAGAATCATTTGCGATTTCCACATTTACTAAACGCATTTTTTTCCACCATAGTACATAAACCACAATTTAGCAGTGAATAGATTGGGCTATAGCAGTGCTATTTTCACAGCTCCTATTCATAGGTGCTATTTGTGAACAACGCATACGGCGGCATACGGACAGCGATTTTATGATACAATTCCGGACAATAGACTTATTGATTTGTTTATGCAAAAAAATGCTAAAATCAATAAGTCTATTGTTCTATTTACATTTTGAACATTTCGTTCGGAATTGTATCATAAAGTCGCAAATAGCTGTGAAAATACCACTGATATAGCTGTAGCTCAATCTATTCACTGCAATTTAGTTTTAATTCTTATAAGTATTAAGGAAAATATGTTGATGAATTACAAGTTGTAATTTAGAAGATATCTAATTGTAAATATGTATTAGCAACGAAATCATGTATATTTTATATGTACAGAAGGTGATAAAATCACCAAAACAAAATGTGTTTAAAAAAATGTAATCAAAAACTGGTACATGTAAGTTTAAGAAGAAAAAAATATGGCAAACAATTGATGGAAGAAAAATGTGAGTGAAAATAATTTGAAGACCCTTCACAACCTCTAATTTCTTCTCATTTGCCATCTAATATTCAATTGAAACGATGATACAAACAACACTTAGTTCAGGGGTCACACATACTTAATGCCGTTTTTTTCTTTTTCTCTCTCTCTCTCTCTCTCTCTCGCTCGATCACAACACCAGCTATTAAGGTTCAAAATCAACGCTATAACGATGCAATGGACATTGGATATTTACATTTTCACCGTTTTAAAAACTGTGTTTTAAATTTGCTGAGAAATTTCATTAAGTATTTTGAGAACATATAAAAAAAGTCTAATTTTCATAGATTATGAGAACCGTTTGTTCATAATTAGACGAACAATGCAAGTACACCAATTTCGCTTTCATTCGACATGAAAGTGGCTTGTGTATATGTATGTACGCGCTCCCTTCTGTTTGTTTTTTTCTGTGTTTCGATCCAAATTGATGTTTCTTATAGGTTTCAGACAAAAGCATCTCTATATCAATGGGCCATCAATGTGAAACAAAGAATCCACACCATTAATTTGAATATGTACATATAAATAGTTCAAAATGAGCGCGAAAGATGAGAGCGTTGGTACGTTGAACTTGTCAACTTGTTGTTACTTTTTTCTTTGCTTTGCTTTTTTCGTTTATATCAGTGCAATGTCATGTCATTTTCTTTAACCATAAATATTCGTAAACATTTCCCTGATCATATCCGATAATAGAAATGTTTTCATTTCCATTTGGTGTTTGTATTGGTGCTCAACGTTGGAAATAACAACCAGTCAAATGAAAATCACGATAAATAAACGAGAGTGAGAATAAGAGAGAAACAAACGAAACCGTTGCCATATACCTCTTCTGTCACCTTTACGATTTTCACAATTGCATGGCACAAAATATCATCACGTAATCTCCGGAAGTATATCATTTAAAAATTGACTTTAAAAACGGCATGAGAATTTTGCAATCAAAATGTTCAATTTCAAACAATCGAAAAATATATATATATATAAATGAATGAAAATGAAAATAAAAAGAAGAAGAAGAAATAAACGAAATGTGTTTAGTGTCGGCAAAATATAGAGATGCAAAGGTAGCAGCATCAAAGCAGATTTACTGTCTGAAATGTCGTTATTTTCTCATTGTGAAAAGGAATACATAATTTCCGATAAATTTTCATTGAACGTTGCGATGACGATGGTGGTAGCGAGCCAGCGCCACACACGAATCAATCCAAATATGATCGATACTCAATTTGACATTTTCCCACTGACTAATGATGCATAAAAGAGATATCGCTCTAATGGGACACATAATATTCTTGATTGGACGCTGTATGATTGAGTGATGGTGAAATTAATTTTCTATTTTCACATGATGATCAATAAGTGGCAGTTTGTTCGCGCAATTCAATAGCTGACAACAATGAATTCAACTCAATGGCGGGAAACAAATCTATGGGCATTGCGATGTCCGCCTCTTTTAATTTCTGACATGCGTTTATTCACAGCGGTCGATTTTTTTTGTTATAATTTCAAACTGCCTTACCAAATACGCGCACACACATATTTCGCACAATTTGGAAATATACACAAAAAAAAAAAGAAGAAAATAAATGGTAAAACTCACGAAATACACTTTTTTCTCCTCTCGTCCCATTTTTTTTTTGGTTCATTTCGGACTCTGTGTGCATATTGTCTAATCGTTCAGCATGCAAAACTATTCCGCAAATTTCACAAAGCGCCATCATTACATAAAACCAGCTACAAAGCATTTGCTTAATGTGATCGTGATTTGTTTCGTATAATTCAATTATGTCCATTGCCGATCGATTATTTAGTTCGTAATCTTCAGTTTCATTGTTACGGTGCTGTTGTTGATATATCGATTTGGGGCCATTGATTCATAGTGCAATAAGAAAAAAGCAACAGCAGCAACAACAGCAAGAAAAAAAAAACAGCCAACATTGTTGTATGGCATGCACTTAATAATATTTGAGATAGAGAGAAAAAGGTTATTTCTTTTGTTTTAACTATGTGTAAGTCATAGTGAAATGCCCTTCAGTACGTGAGTTCGTTGCGTTATTTAATTGAAAATTAACACTGAAATGAAATGAAAAACAAAAGATATCTGATTTGATGTTGTGCCTGTCTGTTTGCTTGAGTATGTGTGCGCGCGCAAATCCAACATAAGTCGATAAAAAGCACCAACATTAGATACACTGAACTATTTATAGAGGTTGAATAATTACATTTGTTCACAAGACAAATAAAACAATAACATTTATGTTACACTTATATTCTGTGTGTAAAATTCTGCAATAAATACGTGTGATGAAAGCTTAACATTTTGAATATGTGTGTGGACAAATACCAATGAAGATTCTTCAAACACGTACAGCGCATGCATTTATGTGTAATTTACAACGATTTAAGTGTGGGAAATTATATTTTAACACTCTATTTAAGAGCAACGATGAAATTACAGAGGAAAATGAACGACGACGATGATGATAACGACGAAGATGACGATGGAATCGTGTATACGGTCTTTAACATATGATGAACAAGGCAAGGTGCGCTCTCGTGACTATAGATGAAAATTTTATTTAAACAACAACAACAACAAAAAAGATCACAACAGTGAAGAGCAGCGATCCAGATGACTTTTCGCCTTTATCGCGAAATGGTAAAAAAAAAACAGTAAAAGTAGCGTGCATGCAATAAATGTGTGAGCGTTTTTGAATTCGTCGAATGATGAAGTAAGAGAATTTGAATGCCTTCGGGTGGCTCTGAAACATTACAAACCGACATGAAATAACATTTTCGCATTGAAAATGGTATAAATCCTCGATGATGTGCTTCATATTATTTTTCTTCATTCATTTTCATATTCCTTCTGTGAATTTTATGTCAATGAATCTTGCACTTGGTTACCATCAATACAAGGCAGTCTACTTAATGCCCGTATTCGTCGTCGTCAGAGTCGTTGTTGTAACCATAATTCAAAAGGCATATTTAATGTGCTTCCGGATCGGATAAGTATAAACGAAAAAAAATACACGTGTTTTTGCCTTTTTTGTCGACTAATATTTTTTGTGTAGATTGGTTTTTGCATCATAGATTCTGGTTCAATTTTATTCATGTTTGAAATGTTTACAATCACTACAATTGAAATGGTAAAATTGTTGTTTCGAAGCGCTGTTTTTATTTCTCATGTTCGAATATCATACGACGAAAGTGAGCCTTCTGGCGGGTACTTGTTGATTCCTGTGCATTTCGTGGTTTAGGCAATTTAAGCATTTTTTTTTTTTTGCTTAATCTCATTCTTCTCTTTTTCGTTTATTTAATAAAATCAACGGTTTGTCACACACACAATTTAGATGCTGCTATTGTCTGCCTTTGGTGCCATAATCACATCTGTGCTTTCGTATGAAGACTCTTATTCAAAGGGTGGTGACGGAGGCTCACCAGACTTCTCACTATCCAATTTAGATACTACCGGTGGTGGCCTTTCGCTCGATTCACTTGGCGGCGGCGGCGGAGGATATGGAGGAGGTGGACATGGTGGCGGCGGCGGTGGTGGTGGCTATGATTATACGCCACAACAAAATTTTGAACAACATGATCATCATGAGCATCATCCAGAACCGCCAAAAGGTCATTGGGAGAAAAAAATGAAATGGAAAGAGGAATGGGTCAAAGAAATCAAAACGGTAAAAAAACAATCGCACGAGACCAAATGGAAATCCGTATCCGTTCCGGTGTGGCAAGATGTTGAAAGTATGGCAATTATTAATTGAATGGCATTGAAAATTGATGTGAACAAATAAAACAAAATTATTATTTCGATTTAGTTCCTGTGTGGAAAGAGAAACGAACACCAGAAGTCAAAATAGTAAAGCATCCAGTTTGGAAAGAACGGCTCGTACCCGCATGGAAAGACGTGAAAGTGCCAAAATGGAAAAAGGTAAACATTTGCAAAGAATAAATATCAAAACCTTCTACTTAAAATATAATCATCAAACATGTATTTCATTCGGTGATACACCGCAATAAAGGTCATATGGAAAAGTTTATAGATAGTACCATTTTTCGAACACAATAATATCATTTTGATGACATTGTGATGTTATTATTGTGTACAAAAGAGAAACATTTACTTTTCATACATATTAAAAATGACACTTTCTACCATCGCACACGCACATAACTATTTTGTTTCAACGAATCGAATTCAATGAAAATAAGAGCGAGACTTAGATTTGAGAGAGCAATTGAAAATCGATTATACAGATCAATTTTGTTCGGCCTAATGTCTACAAAGCGATTATTGTAAAATGCGCATAATGATCGTCGTGCCTTTCCTCATGTTTTTCGTACTTAATTTCCTCGTTGAACATGATATGAGAGGCATTTATTTATTTATACCAAAAATATCATCAGTCTAATCGAGGTTAGAAAATAATCGCAATTAACTGATTGGAATCGGATGTTTTCAATTCATTTTAAAGGTCAACAAACCAATCTGGGTCGAAGAGAAAAAGGCGGTATGGCGTGAACATAAAGTTGCTGATTGGAAACAGATTTGGGTTAGTTGGTGTTTTTTCTTTGGAAAATTCAAAACAAAAATTTCACTTAATCGAGTGGGAATCTTAATTGATATTCTATCTTCAGGTGCCCGATTGGGTTAAAATGGGAATTCCGGGTGAAAAATTCTTAGGAAAAGATAAAGATGGTTGGGAATACACCAGTCATGATTTATGGCGCAAAAAAATGATTTGGAAACCGGAATACAAAAAAGTTTGGAAAATCGAAAAGAAACAAGAATGGGTGAGTATTCTCAATATCCGCAAAAAAACACAATGCAATTTAAAAATGCATATTTTTTAAAGGTGCCGGAGAAAAAACTAAAATGGAAAGAAGAATGGTGAGAAACATAAAAAGTCTGATCAATAATTAAATATTTAATATAAAATGTCGAAAAATACATTTATAACGATATTTAAATGCCAAAAAAAACGTTGAGAAATCATAAAAATGTGTGATTTGTGTTTAGGGTCCAAGAATGGCAAACGGAAAAACGTCAAATTTGGCTAAAAGAGAAAAAAGAGTTCTGGGAAGAGAAAAAGATTGAAATCACAAAGGTTGAAAAGGTAAAGGTGTGGGCGCACGAGAAAAAGAAGGTCTGGAAGAACGAATGGAAATCATATGAGGTAATTTTTGCACATTTATCTCCAAACAAATGAAATGACGCAAATATATTTTGTTTTCTTAGGTGCCGGTGTGGAAAGAGGTTCATGTGCCTACTTGGAAAAAGGTATACATCAACGATCATAAGATAGCAAGAAAATCACATTTAAATGATATAACATTTTAATTATATACAGATTTGGAAGCCCGTGTGGGAAAAGGTATGGGTACAAGACGAACATCATGAACATCATGAAAATCACGGTTGGAATTGAATGTACAACAAAATCGAAAACTACGGTGATCAATACGGGAAAATACAAAAAAAAAACAAACACAAGATTCTTCGTTTGTGAACGCGAATACTCTAGCATCTAGTTGATTAGTTATGTTTAAATGGAATAATGTAAATATAAATCGTTAGATAAATAGTGCACGACAAAAGGCATGATGGCAAACCAACGGCTTAAACAAATTAAAACAAAAATCAAAAAATCATCAACAAATCAACATTCTTAACGCCATTTAACTGAAAATACTGTGAACATACATATATTCAATCGTCATCATTCATTCATTCACCCAGAAGAAAAAAAAACGAGGAGAAAAAACTATTTCGTTTCCGAAAGAAAGCAAAATTGAGATTGATGCTGTGCATACGTGAGTCTCCGTAAAAGTTCAAAGTCATCAAATTAGTTTAAAATTGTGTTTACGCATCTTGATTGAGCATGACGAAAAGACAAACAACACGCAAATACGTGATTGCGCCACATGAAAATTAATTCCATTTTCGAGTAGCACCAAAAAACGGCCGCGATCAATATCAAACAATTAATTTTATTAACGAATGAACAGGACACATCACAAGTTTCGATGCGAAAGGTACTATTGTTACAAAAAAAAAACAACAAAAAATTACAGCATACGTACATGCGTGTTCAATCGCTTATTTTCATCGAAAATAAAAATAAACAATTCAAAAAAACAGCGGCTATTCGAGAGATTGAACGTGTTTTTCGTTTTCTTACCTCTTTCTCTTTTGCTTCTCTTCCGAAAACAACAACGAATTTCCATGTAAATTTCCCGCGTCTAATCTCATAATGCGTTTTTGGTTGGCATATTGTTGTGTGTTTTTTTGTGTATAGCTTTTTGTTAGGTGAGATTTTAAGACTAAATTTATTAGTTCGCATTTAACCATTTCAGATTGTAATTGGCTTTTAAAAGAAAAATTCCAATAAATAATAACAAATGTAAATCAGCATCTCGAATGTTTTACTCACAAACTCATGATTTATGCCATCAATTTTACAACTTGTGAAACAAAAACAAGCAATAAACACTGCACATGAATTTATTTTACAGCCTATAGTTAGTTTTTATTTGTTAAATGGTTTTTTTTGCTTTGTTATTTCATCCGTTGATGCATGGTAAAATGCGGTTTCTTCTTTTATATTGTGTTTTGGGAACTTTGGTACGAATAAATGTTAGAAAATATGTGAAATTGATGCCATCTGTCGGAATGCTTTGTAAATCATATTGAAACTTTTTCTTCGCACAAACAATTTTCGTGATCCATTGCGTACAAAAGCACTCAGCACTGTTCAAGCCTGAAAGATTGCTACAAATGAGAAACCCATTCGAATAGTGAATTGTATTCCATCGGTATTGATATATTCTTAATTGATTTTGAGTAGAGTAAGGTCATTGAAACAATTTCGATGCTATCGTTGTTGTCGTTGTTGTGAAGCTTAAACGTTCTTTTCACCCATGTATGATTGGTACATAATAATAATGAAAGCCATTTTATATAAATCATATGTGAAATGATGTGAAATGCAAACCATGAAATATGAAATTGATCTAATGGCCAAACGATCCGATTAAATAAATTAATCGCTTTGGGTCCATTAATTTTAAAGCCATTTTGCGATTTAAATTGTTTGAATATTTTCTTGTGTAATTATATTCCACCTTCACTGCAACGTCAATATTAAGCACTGCTAAGCATTTTGTGTGTGCTTTCTTTTGTTCAGTGGGCCACAAAAAAAGAAATACTTTCAATTTGCCACCCGACTCTTTCATTCTGTTGGGATTAATGTTATCTCCATAACAATGCAAAGCCTTTTTTGGCGAGCAACAACTGAAAAAGAAACAACAACCAACTAAATCGAGTATGGATCAAAATTTATAAAGAAGCATAATGTTGTTATTAACGAAAAAAAAAATAAGAAATATCGTGTGTGGATACGTGAGTGATCGATACGAAACCTGTTATTTGCTTGGCGGAGAAAATGTAATATTATCTTTCTTTTGTTTATGTTATATAATTGGCATATATGATGATTATTATGGGTGCGCTTTTTTTATATTATGCGATTCGCATTCAGAAGGAAACAAAAAAATGAAAGGCTAAAATGTCGAAGCAATTTTAACATGACTAATTTAATGTTTTGACAAGCGGCCGATTCTGTTGTAAAAGTGGGAATTTCCTTTGCTCCACATAACATGCATTCCTGTGATCGGTTCTCGATCGATACGAATGCGCTTTCATTATACAACTTACCGGTTTATGAAAAACATGAACAGTTCCGTTTCGATCCGATCGTAAGCATTTCGGTGGTCGATATTTTCGTTTCATGTTATCCGATATATTGACATATCCGTTTAGCAAAATATTAATGCTAAGACACCAAATCTCTTTCTCTCTCTCGCTCTCTCTCTCTCTCTATTTTTCTCAAACGCATACAAATTAGTTTTGAATATAGGTGCTTAAATATTGATGGGTCAGGGATGAAGATTTAATCGAATCTCTTGCGCAAATGATTGAAAGAACTTCGCTAGTGATGGTGGTTTAAAGATTTGTGTAATTGTGCCACTGTTAATAGAATAAAAGAACATAAAAACAAACAATAAGTAACAGAACAAGAAGAACAAGAAGAAAATTCGAATACAATAGGCTTCAATCGTAGTAGAAAAAAACTCGATCTTATCGGTAATTTATTTCATTTTGATGTACATAATTCGCTTTTCTTGGCATCGACTTTAAAAACTAAATTAACATATTATTCATCGTGTGGTTGTCGTTTTTTTTCACCGTACCAATACGTGCATTCAATTTGATGCGAGTTGGGCGGCCGGCTTAATATCGCCAGACACTTTTTCAATTTGGAGAGGCATTTTGCGAAAGTGAGCACCTCGCGGTCAATTCATCCGGTCACACACACACACGAAAATAAAAAATTGAGTCGGTAGTAATGCATTTAATTCAGTTAAAATTCCTTTCCTGATGTGCTAATCGACTATTACAATCATTTTGCGAAAGAGATAGTGCATCAATTTACATTCTTGTGAAAATTCCTTTTCGTGCAGACGAATTTTTTTTTCCTTTTCTTTTTTTTCCAATTTCTAATCGGAGTTTTATCGGGCGACGATGTAATCAACAGACGCAAAATTGCTCTTCATTCACATGACATTCTCATAAATGCTGGCAGCTCACAAATCGTAAATCGAAATGTCCTCGACGCAATATTTTGTTTCTCGTCTTTTTCTTTTAAATACAACACAAAATGTGGTCTGTGCGAAGATATTAAACTCGTTATATCCGTTTCGAAATAGTCCGTACAATTTAAATTAGTTTGTTTTCAATGTTTTTTTTTTCTATGATTACGGTGTCCATTTCTTCGTTTTACACAATCTCTCTCGTTCTCTCCCTCTGTTTGTCAGTTGCAATTGGGCTCGCTCACTTTGTGCACGAATTGCCGATTGTCACGATGCACATTTGCACTGATAAACTTATGGTAATGCATCAAATCGTACGACATTTATGTAACGTAAATCGATGGAATCTGTTAACGCACTTGTCCGCAAATAAAATCATTCCAATCAAGACGGGAAACAGCGTCAAATAGCAACACAATGTTTATGTTTATGTGTTTATCATTGGAAAAATGTGTTTACAAATCGATAACGCTTCATGCGCATTCGACTTTGGCTTTGGCTAAAAGATACATTGAGGAAAGACAGCAAATGATGAAAAAGAAGAAGAAAATATATAATATTAAAGAAATATATATATATGTATAAATATATGGAAACAGAATCCCGCAATCTAGTTAAATTGAAAAAATACAAAAACAAAATAAAACTGTTAAACGAGAAACAAAACGACCGAAGTAGAAAACTACTTTCGTTTTCTACGGTACGCATATTGCCAAATGGTCCAATATTGGAATACACACCCGTTTCGTTCGTTTTGAATCGTTTTCGTTTCTGAGCATTTTGATAAATGAAGACTTTCTTTACGTAACTTCAATTGCAATGCGATGCTGCTGCTGCTGCTTCGATATACAATGTGATGTGAAATTGCAGCATTTACTTTCGACTTAATGTATCTCATGGTTACAAGTTTTCAGCATGCGAATGCATCTGCGATCATCGACGTCTTTTGCATCGAGCTAAATTTTTGTAGTTGACGCGCGCATGTGCGCGCACCTTATACATTTTTTTCACTTCTTTTGCTACTCTCTTTTGCATCATTTTAGTTATTGCGGGCACGGCAAGTGAGGTGCATGCCTGGCATTGGCATCGCCATCAACATCGGAACAAAATAACAGTTGACTACTTTTCATTGCCTTTTTCAATTCATTTCGTTTTCATTTGGTGTAGATCGACACAAGTTTCCACTTCCCAGACTTCTATATTTGTATCGGTCGCAAAACAAAAAAGCCAAAACAGGCAGCAAGCACAACAGCTCGGCAAATATTTTATATTATTAAATGTGCTCTGAAATGCTCAACATTCGAAACATACAAATTACTTATTTAGCCTGATCTTATTTAAAGGCATAAGGGAAAAAAGACCAACAACATGAAAACAGACAAACTCACACACACACACACACACTTGTACATACAGAAAATCCATCGAAATGTTCATTCAAATTATTTAGTGGCAGTGGATGGCTTGTACACGGACACGCGCGCAACAGCCAAACGACCGAGCAACTAAACCAATGAAAATGGCATCGAATATGGAACTCTGTAGAAAACCCGCGTAATAGTGTCCGGTATCTGTGTATATTACATATTTTTTTATCCACTCTGACTTCCAATCATTGAAATGTGAAATGTTACGTGTTTTGATTTAATGCAATTTCATTTCAATAACAAGATCAATTATTTTCTCTTTCAGATAAAAATGTTCACGTTTAATTTTAAAGGCGCGCACACGTTTACGATTCAGCAATCACCAATTTCATATTGGCCGATATCGATTAAATGCGATAAATGTATGCAAGCAATTCGATCGAATCAAAAACAACAACAAAAATTATTTTATTCTTTTTACCACTTTGAACATGGCATATTCTGCGATTGATTCGACGCCACGTAAAATGTGTAGGCATGTGTCGAAACAAATTAGATACGTCAATTTTCAAACATTTAACCATTGTCTTTTCTCTCTTCATTTTGCTTCAGTTTCTTTTTGTTTTTTTTTTTCGTTCACATTCCATTCATTTATCGAATGACGACTAGAAATATTGAAACAATGTCGACCACACAGTTTTAAGGCGATCATTTGCCACACAATATTGATATAGATCGCGCATACGCGCACAAGGTACACACACAACACAATGGAATCGAATCAAATGTGATCCTTACACAATTGATTTGTATGCGACGGGGATATATACCGTATTACTCCATTATCACATAATATTTTACTTTGGCTGTAATTGCATAAGAAACGATGATTGAATGTTAATTATGTGATAGCACGTTTGCGATCTGTGTTGCAATTGCAACATTGACCAACACTAGCAAATCAGACATTCGTACACGTGATGTCCCAACAACACAACGACAACGGTCAATAAGCATAGCTTATCATAATCATACCTTGTTGGAGTTCATCATATCTTCATATCATCAATTACCAGCCATGGTTCAAACTAATATGCAATCAAAGTTAAATATGTGTATAACAAAATTGATTGAAATAAAGCCGATTGCAAGTTTCATAGGGAACCTGCTATAGTCCTCTTTTTCTTTTACTGAACGATCCAATCACACCATCATGATCTATTTCTGTTGAACAGATTATTTATCGGCAATCATTGTTGATGGTGATGGTGTTGTGGGTAATGTTAAATAAATTGCCTTTTGTCTCTTTTGATGGCCACGCTTTTGCTTTCGTTCAGTGAAATTAATTTAAAATGCCATAGCGTGGAAATTATATTGCAGCTATAATGCAAAACAGAGAGTGAAAATATATATGAGATGATATATAGCGCAATATGCACTCCCACGTCCAGTAAGCATTGGTCTTCGATAGTTTTTACCAGAGTTCGCAACGGAGGCGACTTTTCAACTCCGAAGCCGACTGAAGCCGAGACTATTAAATCCGACGCCGACCGACGCCGAGATTATTAAATCCGATACCGACCGTCCGCCGACCATCCTTTTTCAATGCTCGAAAATCGAACAAAATTGAATACTCGGATGGCGAAATCATTCCGAAACCAACCGTTCTCCGAGCATCTTGGGTTCGATCGAAGTCGGCGGTCGGTCGGCGTCGGAGCTCGGTCGGAGTTCAATGTCAATCTTCATAATTTTTCTTTTTTTATTTCTTTCAATATCAACAAAACGCTTTTTGATATCGCCACCAATGGAATGAAAAAAAAAAATGAAAATCGACATAATAAAACACATAAAAATGCGGAAAATATTAATTTCTTGTCGATGCAACATTTATTGCATTCATAGGGTGCGGCGAAAATTTTCTGAATGCGATGAATGATGATGATAACAAAAAAAAAACGAAGACCAAAAATCAATATGAAATGGAATTGAACGCTGAAAAAAGCACATGATAAATACTGCGATAGTTTTTTATCAAACAGTAAAGTGAGTGCAAAGAAGACCGCGTGATCGAAGTGATCGTGTTCACCATATGAACGAAATGAAAAATCCGCAAGTAAATCAATTTATTTAGAAAGTGATTTGAACTTCAGATTAAAAACAAATACAAGAAATGATCGGACTAGATAAGTTCCGAGTCGCCGAAAGCAGCCAAAACTTTGGCAAGAAAATAAGACGAAAAAATACACACACACATAACAGACACAAATCGACATCGACAACGGTCCATAATTTCACACATTTTGTATTTTGCATTATTTTTTGTTCACTTTTACCGCATTGGATATTGATGATGTTATTAGTGATAAATTAATAACTGTATAACTGATCACTGTGTGTTGTTGCGTTGGGAGAGTGAGTATATGTGCATGAACAAGACCGATACGGAGAACCGGTGTTAAATAATTGTTCAATGGCATCAGCGATTGCACAGACATCAGCGTTTATTTTTGGAAGAATTTCTCCACCTTTTTTTTTCTTTTTCTCTCTCTTCATTTATCTCCGTATCTTTCTACACTCTCGCCAAATTTATACGTATTACTTTTTTTTCCATTAACGAAAATGGTCAATGTTGCGCGCAATGTGACTATTTTCGTTGTTTGTTTTCGTTTTTGTTTCAATCATTTTGTCTTCAATGCTCTCGAAACGGAAGTGATGCGCATCGGAGAGGGTGAGAATGACTAAGCACTAATCATTCATATGGAATGAGCAATTTGATAAAGCATTTTGCGAAATTTCCTCATTGTCATCGATAGAGAGATCTACATAAGAAAGTTGAAAATGGCAATAACAATCGCAATCGGTCCGATTTAGCAATGCAATCGATTTCTTTTTATCGGTTTTATGACAAAATCGGAAATCGATTGCATAAAATGTCTCCGAACTCCCACCTGAAACGGATCAGGTAAAAAACGCGTTTGATCTTATTGTCTAGGCAACAAGTTATAGAAGAGCAAAAATTAAAAGAGAAAAAAGAGCAATATATAAATGTGTGTGTGTACGTGTATGTGTGTGTGAATAAAGCATACAAATCGAAATGTACTTAAATTTTTGTAATCTTATGCTTTGAATGAAATGCAGCCTCACATATCCGCATGTATAATTATAATTGTGTATGAACTTTTTTCTTTCTTTATTTATTGATACACGCATTAATGAAAGAGTCAGCGATTTTTGTCTTTCTTTCTCTATCTTTTCACTCTCGATAGCGCTCCGTATGTGTAAGCATTGCTTTTGTTTTTTTTTTTTTTATAATCACACCGGCCAGTTAAAAATGCACAATTTTTATGGTCAGAGTCACCACCCATTTCGGTTTATGGTCGTCTTTTTTTTCTTTTGTTGCATATCATTTCGGCTGAAAACGACAACGCTTTCGTATGCAACAAGTGTACGGTAGATTTTTATTTTGAATAAAAAAAAAAACACAAAAACAAAATAAAAATGAAATGAGAAAAAAACCCATTGAAATAAGTTAAATAAAGAAATGAGAGAAGATGTTCGGTGGAAGAAAAAGAAGAAAGGGGAGAGGTAATCAAGAGCGAGTGAGTGTGAGCGCGAGTGCGCGCACGTTTGAATTGGTCGCGTTGAAATGGTGTGCATGTAATGGTGCCGTTTAGTGGTAGCTCTATAGTCGGCACGAAGACAGTTCAGCGCTCAACCATTCACCAACACATACAGATCAAGTGGCAATGCACATGTAGCGAATGTGTATTAGCGATCCACATCACAAGATTGAGCGATTTGCTATATATATGAGCGAAGTGTTACCGAAACATTTAATCAGATAGTTGATGTTTGTTCCTCGAAGAGGATCGTGCAGACAAACCAAAAAAAAAAAGATTTAATAAATAAATACAATAAACAGTTGAACACACAAAACAAACAACAAACTGTACTGAAAGCGTGTGCATAAAGTGTGCCGACATAGAGAGATAGAGTATTTGGTGCCACCAAAAATACCAAATATACAAGTAGATCTAAAAATGATCAGGCGATGGAGTGTTGTGGTTAGTTTCAAGTAGTTAAATTGTTTTGTTTTTTTTTTATCACCGTTCAATTTGTCTCCATAAACGGCTTTATAAATGGTTTTTTTAATTTCTTTTTTTTCGCGACATTATGCGGAAAAAGAGAGTATAACATTGTGAACAAGCATTTTGCTGCAATTGTTTATTTGATATTTGAATTTGCCAACATGTTGGGTTGCTAAAAAATACACACAAATGTCGTCTTTTTCAAATTTTAAGTGGGTACAATTATATATAATAACAATAGAACACTTGAAAACGGTGCGTGTATAAATCACTTTAGAGTATTTAATGCGATTATGAAATCATCGGGTGACAATTAAATAATAGTTGAAAAACGTTTTGTTTTTAACATGTATTACCGCAGACAACTTAACTAGAGATATTGAAGAAAAAAAAGAAGAATGAACGAATCACAGAGAAAAATTAAAAACAAATTGCAATAAGAGAGTGTTTTCTCTTTTTTTTTTTTTATTTACGTGACCATCATCACTTTTCATTTCATTATTCTAACGTATATGAATCGAATAATGGCGAAAGCATGGAAAGCAAATTTGTGTCGAAAGAGACCGTGTACGCGGGCGCTGGTGCGCGTACGCATTTGGTGGCCGTGGATGACTGTTGTAAACACAAAATTTGTGCTATCAGTCGAAACAAACGAAGCAACAAAAGAAGAAGAAGAAGAAAACCAATGTAACATTATGTCATATCAAAACTGACAAATGGTCAAATTCACCGTTGACCGTCTTACGCAAAATAGGAAGCACGACCAATGGGTCGTGTGCATTGAATATCAATGTAAACCAACCTCATCCGACATTTAATTGAGTCGAACGACCAAATTCATTGATCCATCATTCGCATTCAGTTGCTATTGCTTATGAGACTTTGTATATGGCTCAATGCCCTGGTAACTATAAGGAGTGTTTTACATTTTCATATAAGAATATCGTTATTCACTGCAACATATGCAATATTTTTTTGTTATTTACTCATTTTCTTTTAAATATGTAACAAATCCTTTCACTTTTTTCTTGTGTGTTCCCAAGCAAATAATCAGCAGCTATTAAGAAAGCATTGCTGGGCATTTACGCACAGAATATTTTACCAAATTTTTTTTAGTCATATAAACAATATATGTTGTTGTCGTTGTTGTTATATCTATTATCATCATCATATATATTATTTTACCGTTAAAAACTCCCATAGTATCATCATCGTCATTTGCATCGATCACAATCTGTAATCGGCACTATTAGTGATTGACATTCATTCGTTTGTACATATTATGAATGGAAATCGTCGCAATTCCTGCATGCATCACATTTATGCAGAAACGTGCAACTCATTAAAATATTCACGTATTAAAATATATGCATTGCGATATATTGTAAATACGTGATATTGATTCCTCAATATCTCTTCTTTCAATTTTCACACTCTCAGTGTGTGTGTAAGTGGCATAGTGGCTCATCATCACTCAACAATTTATTGCATTCATCGTGTTCAGTACTTATTTAAATGATAACCAATTCACACATTGAACGTGTACGCGATTTTGTTGTGGCAGAAAATCGAAAGAGAAAAAAAACCGCTGCGATGAAAAAAAGAAGAAGATGAAAATAAAAAACACGTTGATGAAAATTGCACTAATGAATAAACACAATGAGAGTGACTTATGTATGTGTGTGTGTGTGCGTGTGAGTGTATATACACTTTTGATTTCACCAACATAAAATCTTACGGTCTCCCGCATTATAAGTGTAATGAACTTCTTTTCTCGTTCATAAAATAAAAACATACATTGCAAGTCGAAAATGTGTATCATGGTAACATGGTTGAATATGTTAAGTGTTCGAAATTATATCGGACTCACCGATACCGCAAGCCCAACTTCATTCTGCCATTCTGATCCGATAATACTGGGTTAGTACTGAATTTTTTTTATATGTTATTTTCTAAGCACACATCGATTGTGCTGATGCTAATGTTTTACATTTTACTTGATGTTTCTCTTGCTCTCTCTCTCTCTTTTTGCTCTCATCCGGACCAGTGTGTCACTCGGCAGGCAAAAAGTCTAAAACAAAAGTGAATAATAAACGCAAATAAGCATTTATTGTTTAAATATAGAAATCGAAAGGAACAAGCACCGAATGCTTGAATGCATTACATTTGGTTGAGCGAAAAGAAGAAGAAAAAAAAGAAACATACACTGAAAACATCAAATTATGTGAACTTGTTGCTTTGGCTTCTGCTAAACGCTCCGAGTCAAAGCCGAGCAAAAAAAAAGCGCCAAACATAACAAAACAAAATCAGCGAGTAAAACAAAAAGCAATCAATGGCCAACATACATATATGTACGAACATCATCAATCTCATAGCCGTATTATTTATTGGTGTATGGTTCTCTGGCTGATTAGGTCAATATCAATATATAAAAAAAGAGCGATCGACAATACCATTGTGTGCAATGAGGTATGTAACACATGTTCAACTTCCATTCATCATGCCCGCTTAAACACTAAACGCTACGATGAGATGCATTTGGATTCAGTTTTTTTTTCTTCTCTTCTGCATTCGTTACAACTGCCAAACGGTTAAAGACGCGCGAGCGCGACCGCGTTTGCAATCTTCTTTTATATTAATAATGAACACACAACACACACAAAAAAACTATAAGATAGCGAAGAAACAGTAGCGTGAAGAAAAAAATTATGTGAGCGCGTGTACTCCCAAACATACATAATACAACATTGAAAATGGATAGAAAACAAAACACTACGACATAATACAATGCAATCAATTAATAGCCAGTACAAATACCTCAGTCGCATCTCTTGATCGGCTAAAGTTATGCGATTTTATATGATTAATTTTTTGTTTGTTTCATCTTTATGTTTTGTTTTCTTCGAAAAGATGATGCGTGAGCCCGTGCGCACAATATAGTTAAAACAAAGAAACGAACACATGAAAAGAAGAATGGAAAATAATAAACGTCAAATGCAAACGATACGATTTTTTTTCACTCTGTATTGTACCATGTTATAAAACGATTAACGTTTTAAATTGTATGCAGATAGTGTTTTGTTGTCTTTAATTGTTACATTTTGATGCCACGCAATGCCAAAGAACAAATGAACAAATTCCAAAAATGGAATTATTTCAATGCTACTAGCGGTAGTTTTTTTTTTGTGAGTTTCTTCTTCTCCTTCTACTTGTTTTCCATAACACATTTTTTTTCGCACCTTTTGCGAATGGGCATGCGAATCAGTCGCCTGCACTTGGAAAACAAACAGTCGCTATCGAAAAAAGCGGCAATCTTCAGAGAGTGCAAGAGCAAGACATAAACTCTATCTAATCGCAATGCATGTCGCATTTCAAAACATATTGTTAACGTATTCAAGACAACAACAACGAGAGAAAAAAAAACAAAAGTAAAAAAAAATTAATACCGAAAACTCCAGAGAGAAGCAACGAGCAAAAAATCAGAAGAAAATTAATGTGATGAAAAAAAAATCTATAAATATAAATGAATGCAATTTGAAGCACATTTTTTCTGCGCTGGAAGCAAGCCAACACAGAGTTTTCGATCTAATTTGAGAAGAAAATGAAAATGAAGAAACAATCAGACGTGAACAGGCGAAAAAAAAGTAAAAGACTCGTGAAAGTAAGCAATAAGTAGAGTGCTGCACCACACCACAACATACACACACACACACATGAAAATAAAAAATAAAAAAATAAAATTCAGGTACATGTTAAAATGTTAATAATTAAATTAATTAACTCTTTTAATTTACATTTACGAAGACCAAATCAATGTGCGTATGTTGTATGCGTACAAGTACGATGCTTATCGTTGGATACATTAAACGGGTCTTTAAATTCGATTTTTTTATTATATTTGCAAGCTACGAACGTGGCTGGCTCACGATGAGTGGAATTGTTGAGGGACATACACTGTACATCACAAACAGCATCATTTATGCAAGTGCATGGTCATGAAGATATTGATAAACGTTTGCATTCGCACGCGCATAAACCCAATATTTGCTTCGATGTTTTTTTTTCTTTTAGCATGTCATTTTGATTTGGTCGCATGCATATCTTATTTTGCTACACTTCTATGCCTCGCATCATAGCGTACAGCTTTGTGTGGTTTTTTCTCTCTTTCAAATATTTTTCTAATTGAGTGTACTCGCAATGTCGAGGACCAGAGGACAGTGAACATTGACGCGCACAAAATCGCATATATCAAACAAGCGAATTAATGTGAGAGTGTAAGCGATCTTATGCGTTCAAGAAGCAACCAATTCACCAATATGCATATTAAGTTTAATGAGGTAAACACATATACACATGCACACAGTCACAACCGAGTGATTATAACTGGTGCACGATTTATCATTTAGCAAATTATTGCAATGACACTTTTACTTTAATCCAAACCCAACAGTCCCGGACAAATTGACTCTCTACTATACACACTCGCATGCCTACCGTCGCGCGCGCGCACATACACACACCTCATGGCGCGCACATACACCTTACAAGTGTTACATTTCAATAGTAAATTCAATAGCCACGAAATGTTTGATTAATTTGGCAAATAGAAAATGTGCAATCGTCGTGTCATTTCTTCTTGAACTAGAAAACGAACATAATAACCGGTGTGCTATACGAAATGAAAAGTGAAATGAATAACAAATCAAAATAGAAACAGCAGAAATGAATAATAAATAAATAATAATAAAAAAAAACCTGAGTAAATGAAGAAAGAAGCGGAAAATAGTCGTGCTAATTCGATATGCTCATACAAGCAGTGCGCTCGCACATATATGCACAGCATTGAATTACTCATTGTAAATTATATAATTCAAATTGGATCCGCATCCACATTTGAGCGTCTATGATTTTCAATCACTCTCAATCCCAGATTGAATTATGTCGTTATGATGTTTGTTTGTATTTGTGATAGCCAACGAATGAAACAAACAAACAAACAAATAAATTCACTTTCAATTTGTTGTTATTTTAATGGAATTGAGCAAACGATCCGTGAATAATGCCAACTACATAATCAATGCCAAAAGTTGTAGGAGTCGATCGAAATTGTGACGCGACACACTATGTCTTCAACTCCGTCTCCGTCATCGCTATTGTAGCAAAATTCGAACAATGCCACCATCAATCCGTCCACAAGTTATGTCAATGGGTTTTTTTTTCTTTCTTCATTTCATTAAAAAGAGCTAAATATTTTGTTTTCTTTTCAACACTTCTTCATTATCTATTCATTTGTATTCCGTCTAATGAGTCGTCGGATAATCATTCAAATTTCGAAAGCATCGATCGAACAACGATATATAAAAATAGACAATTCAAACATTGAATATAGAAAAAAGAAACACGAATGCAAAATTACTTCATTCCACCGTAATTCCAGCGCGGAATTTGCGGTAATTTAATTGGATTTTCGCAAAATTGCCAAAAATCAAAACGATTTCTAATGATTTTTGGTGCAGTCGAACGCCATTTTTGTATTTTTTGGCAAATTGCTTAAGCTTAGCATTGTCAAATTTATGAATTAACTAAACCGATAAAAGAAACTCCAATTTTATTGCATATATGTACATCCGTCACATTTATATATCTCAATCCATTTCCATGATCTACGTGATACCATTTGATTTCATCGTCAAAATAAAATTTCCTGTACATATTTGGCATTTCCCAAATTCACTTTAAGAAAATCGGTTTTTTTTTTCGCCAATTCTTTCGCTGAAGCGAAATGTACGTGAGTGTATATGCGGTTTTTGTTTTGTTATAAATTTACGACGAATTAAGTTGCAAATAAATATATGTATGTGTGTGTGTTTCTTCTTCGTTATATCAGCGATTGTTTTTAATTAATTCTCTATCCAAATTTTATTCCGTCCTCCGGTTCATTTCATCGGTTGCTATTCGTGAGAATTTCATATTTAACCACATTCACTGTTCATTTCTCGTTTATGCTTCAATGAATTGGCATATAATTTTCCTTTGTTGAACAATGAAATTGCGGAAGAATCATCGACTATGTGCCGTTAGAAGAAGCGTACACTTGCTGTATCAATTTTCATGTGTTGATGGTTTGTTTATTATTGACTTTCAATATTTTTCGGTGAAGGTGCTCGAATTGCTACCGTGTGTGTCGATTTTTTTTGGTAAGTTTGTTTTTTTGTTTCTCGCTCGCTGGTTTCATTCGGTTATATGATATTCGGTGCGCGATTTCCTTTTGACAATATCAACATCGATTTGCAAATTAATCTAATTGGTTTTGATGATTGGGGTTTTCACGTAAAATAATTATTATTATATGATGTAAATCGATTGATTTTAAGCGCACCGATCTTTCAACATCAATAAACAACAAATATTATCGCTATAATCGTGATCATGCGAAATAAGATGATGATGGATCTCATATACATTTTATTTAAATGATGATTTTCATAGTTGATTTAATGTGAAACATTTAACGCAATTCATATTTGTAAAATTCGTGATGTGTGCAACAAGAAAAAGGGAAAAAAAAAACAATCAAACCGTAGTGGTGGCCGGCAAAATACCGGCATTAGATTCAAATACAAAACGAAAGTATTTGGGCCGTGCCTCTTTTTATTTATGCTTCCCGTTTATCTGTACGTACGGCTAATTGGTCTATTTTCTATGTTATCTTTTGCGAATGCATTTCTTGTTTCTTGTTCAATATGTGTTGTATGATGGTTGCTACGAAGTTGGCTCTCTTTCTCTTGTACGTTGGATATTTGCCTATTGAATAATTACATGATTGGTGAGAATACAATGCAGTTGCAGTAGACTTAGCATATGCGTATAAAGCCTGTGATCGCAGACTGAATTTCAATAGCGCCAGCCATACGCCCAACAATGAAATACTTACTTACTAATATCAGAGAGTAATGAAAACTTATTAAAACTATAATTTAATTTTATTTTATCTATTTATTTATTTATTTTTTCCGTTCGTCTTGTCTACCGTCTTTTGGGAAATAAAAGCGGCATTTTTTCGCAATTTTCTCCCTTTTCATGGGAACCTACGTTTATATGTCTGCGCACACATTTCTTCGGAAATTTTTCGTTTTCTCTCCAACTTTTCGTTTGTATACCACGAAAAAGGAGGAAATGAAACGACAGCAATTTTTACGGTTGCAGTTTTTCCCCTGTATGGTGCATGCATAATATGACATTGAGTATGAATTACAAAATAGAACTAATAACATGTATACATCGTTTCGGTGTTGGTTTTGGTTTCGATTTCGTCTTGTAATAAATCCAGTCGCAGTAGGCCATCAACAATAACAAAAAGCAATTGCAGCAAATGCCGTTTTTTTACGTGGAATATGAACTTCTGTTTGATTTTTTTTGTTCATCTTTTAATGGAATAAAATCGATTATTTGTTTGGTACAGATATTTCTTGGAGTTTTGCTCCATAGGTCACAAGTATCAACGAGTCCAGTTAAGTTTGAAGATCAAACGGCTGAAGCTTCACAAGCATCTAATAAGGCTGTCGCACAGCAGCGCTTAGATTTAGGACATTTATTTCATCATGATGATCATCACGAACATCATCATGTTCAAATTCAACATGTCCACGATCCCGGTTATTGGAAGAAGAAAGTAGTATGGAAGGCTGGCTGGAAGAAAATATGGTAAATACGACATCAATGTGTATTCTTTTGACCTCTAATTGATTGGCCAATATTAATATTTTTTTTTTTTGATTTAAAAGGAAAACAGCAAAAAGTTATAAAAAAATTTGGATCCCGCAATGGGTGCATACCGAACACGCGGTTGTTAGAGACATTAAAGTTCCAGCATGGAAACAGGCAAGTCATGTCGTTTTGATTTATTTTTGTTTGGTGAAATACTTTCCGTTTTTGAGCGGAAATAATTCTTTTGAGAGTCGAAAGTGTTGTTCGAATTCCAAAATATACAGTGCTTCTGAAAAATGAAATGAATTGTAATTCGGCACGGCTAATAAAATTTCATTTGGAGCGTGTGCGTGTGTGTATAGTTACTCACCTGTAAATATTAATGAGATAAATAATAAATTAATAATATTTTTTGCGTTACTAGATTTGGAAGCCAGTGTGGCGCGAAACTCAAGTACCTGCTTATAAAGATCATGAGGTAGCTGATTGGAAAAAATACTACAAGCCAGTCTGGGTATGTCATTAATGAATTTTAGCAAAGAAAATTCATTCGTACGTGTTGTTTGCACAAGTTTTTGGTTTTTGTTTGTTTTAATTATACCGTGTTTCAAAGCATCTTCGGTTTGCCATTCACTACGCAATTAAGATGATGCGTTTTTTGGCTTGGTTTAGCCACTCACGCTGTAAATGTATCATGTTTTCAAGATTGTTTGTCTTAATTTGTATAACTTTTTGATACACTTCAATAGATACCAACTAAAGTGCCTGGATGGAAAGACATTCAAGTACCAGATTGGAAGAAAACATGGAAACCAATTTGGCGTGAAATTCAGGTGAGGCTATTTTATTCATTATTTAAAACGTAAAAATTGTAGATTATTTAAAGAAAACCGTTTAAATGAAATATAATTTCAAAAATAAATGAATGATTGAGAAAAAAAACTGGGTTCTGATCATTTTTAGGTTCCGGCATGGAAAGACATTGAAGTACCAGCGTGGAAACAGATTTGGGTGCCCGAATTAGTCAAAGTGAGTAAACAGAAATATCCAATGAGAGGATGTGAAGACTTCAAGTCTCTTTGAGCCGACGGTGGCGCACCGAATTTCAAAGGGGACGTCAATGTAATTTTACAACTCAAATCGAAACTAAACAGCGCGCCAATTTTAAAATTTGCTGTCATTTCCTCCCATTGGAAATATCCGTTAACATATTTACTCTGTTTTAACAATTAAACGGGTGAAATTATTTTTAGGTTGGAATACCAGGCGAAAAATTCTTGGGTAAAGATCACGAAGGCTGGGAATACACATCCCATGACCTCTGGAAGAAGAAAGTTGTATGGCGTTCACACTGGAAAAAGATATGGTATGACATAACTTATTCAAAACAGATGCGGTGAAACAAATGACATCATCTCCATCTCATTATACTTTTACTTTTTAAATTTGTTTTCATTTCGTACGTTGTTTTTGCTCACATCTAGGAAACCGGCTAAGAAACAAATTTGGGTACCAAGCAAGGTAAATACAAGCGATGAAATCTCTATTTATATCGTCTATTGTAATTTTAAAGATAAGATAAAAAGAACTTCTGTTTTATTTTCGAAATAAACATTTAAAAATCATTTTTTTCATTGCAGAAATTAGAATGGCGCGAAGAATGGAAGAAAGTGTGGTGAGTGTTTACTCTTTTATAATGAAAACACATTAATCAATAGATAAATCGATTAATAAAAAAACGGAGTTTCGGGGAATTTGTTGATTTGTTATCGGAATTAAAATAGACTTAACGACGAATGCTCCAAAATAAAAGTCAAACGAATTTGAATTTAAAACTATTTTCACTTCTGATGATGATGTGAATCGATAGCTACTCTAGATGCAAACAAAAAAAAATCTTTAAAAAAAAATAATCGTTCATAGGCGCACTGAGAAGAAGCAAATCTGGTTGGATGACAAAAAATTGGCATGGAAAGAAGCTTGGCAACAAGTGTGGCGCACTGAAAAGAAATTAATTTGGGTTCCTAGCAAAGTGAGTATACACCGATATAATCGATCATTTTCACATATCTAACATTTACGGATTATGTAATAGAAATTGGAATGGGTTAGTGCATGGCAACAAATTTGGAAGATTGCCCATAAAGTTGAACATATCCCAGATAAAAAACTAGAGTGGAAAGAAGGTAAAAAAAGCATAGCAAATTTATTTACATCTATCATAAAATGACCACACAACATTTCGTTTCTATTCGTTAAAATTTAGGATGGAAGCCAATTGAAACAACACACGCGGCATGGCAAAAAATATGGAAGCCAGTGGTAATTAAATTATTATTAACACATCTTAGTCGTTGAAGAACTATCCGTTTACTCAATTTTTTCATTTTCACATGAGACGAAACTCAATTTTTTCATTTTCTTATAAAATCGTGGTAGAGTTTTGCCAAGAATTCAACTCGATTTCATGGTAAAATGAAATTTCAACCCCGAAGTTTCACCGTCATAAATTTCCGTTCGAAACGGTTATATTGAATTTAATCCAATTCCGATTTTTAAAGGTAATAAGCGAATGGTTCCCGACCCCTGACCACCACCATCACCACGAACATGACGATCACCATCATCATGAGCACTGGGATCGCAAAGATACAGAAAACACCGATTCAAAGGTGGTGTGGAAACGTGAACAGCCATCGGCACAAGGACCACCAGGTGTGTCCAAAGTTCAATCTCCGTTAGATGCAAAATCTAATGCACCAGTAGGAAGCACACAGCCAAAGGTTTCTGTGAAAGCAAATTGAGAAAATAAACGCCATCACTATTAAAGAAAGAATAGAACGATAATTAAAAAAAAAAACAAAACAAGATCCGAATGAATGAGATAGGTTTTGCGGATGAGAAATAAAACACACAAACAAAACATAAAAGACATATTAGGTCATAGATTTTTTGTTAATCATATTTAAAATCGCTAAGTTAAATATAGGAGCCTAGGATTTAATCTTAAAAAAACCATTTTGTATGCTGTAAATAGTTACCTAATCGTTCTGTTTTTTTTTTCTCTTCTTAATTGTGCATTAAAAAATAGGCTGATTTCAATTAACAAACAAAACAAAACAAACAAACAAGAAGAGTCAAATATTTTTTATAATGTTGTTATCGATTATGTTGAAATCGGAAACTGGCGTTTTTTTGTCGTGGATTTTATGAATAATGGATCAATTTCACATATCAGTGTTGACTTTTTTTTTCTACCTTCTTTTTCTTTTTTTTTTTTGTTTTTATTTCGTTTCCCACGAAAATGCCATTTATTCTAAAAGAAATTTCATGAAAATTCCGAAAAGTTTGCCGAAATTTGTTTTAGAACTTAAGCGTGTTGATGATAAACAAACAAAAATATGTTATATAAAAAAAAATATTGTTGAGTTGTTATGAATTTTGACTTTTGTACGATTTTAAAGCAAAATAATGACAAGAAATGAAAATACAGATGAAAATCACCTACTTATTTAATTTGGTTTCATTTCATTTTTAATCTTCAAAACGTATAAAAACTGTAAAATTATTTATTGGAATCTGGAGCGCGTTGGCGGTATTCAAGAAAAAGAAGTCGGCAGATTTGAATATTCCAAAAACAATCGATTTAATGAGTGAGTACTTTTTTTATCTGTATTTTTGAACAAAAAAAAAACAACTTTTTTTCCTCTATTTTTCAATAGTCAGATTGTAACGCATGCTTGATGTGAGTATAAAGAAAGAAAGTGGCCAACTTTAAAGAAACTAAAAACCACAAAGCTGCAAGTTGTTCATGTGCAAAAAGTTGAAGAGGAAAAAAAGCGAAATAAATGTTTTATTTTCTTGCCGATAGATTTCTCTGCACGCAATCCATTCATTTTTTTCATTCACGTGATGAAACTTTTGTCAATTGAACGAAGCACATGAGGAAAAAAAACGTTGAGCAAAGAAAACGCGTGTGAAAAGATCATCCAAAGCAGCGTTGAAATTACTACAAGCACAACAATACACAATAAACATTGAAATACGTTGGCACGTCGAAGACCAATTTATAGTAAAGCATTTTGGAAGGTCTCTTTTGAATTCATATTCGCGTTGCAATCAGCGGACTGTTAGCGATTTGTTTCTCTATTGCTCTGTTTTTTTCTTTGCTTCTGTTTTATTTTCATTAGATAGCGAGTAGTGCAAGGTTTTTTTGCGAGATATAGAGAGATAATTCAAGAAAAAAAAGTAAAAGTACACCAAAATGGTCAAAGAATCGAACAAGAATTTATCCGGCGCGCATTTGATACAGAAGCAATAAAAATGTGCGCATTTGATTAGCGATTTTTTTTTAAACTTAACATCAAATCAAACATGCATGCGCCTTAATTATTTCAATGCGAAATTGTATCGATACCCTCTTAAATATGCAATTTGCTTAGGTTATTAGCACGCACATTCAAAACAGTAATACACTTAATAAAACGTAATACGTGCAAGAAAAACATCAACGAATGTATTTGTGCTATATAAAAATAAATAAACAATAAGTTGTTCTCAAATGTCATACGGCTCCTGGAAACTCGCTATGAGTCGATTCGAAATAATTATTGACATAAATTCATTAGCGTTGATTGTTTCGTTTGACTTTCATCCCAAAGCAGAAAAAAACACCTACACACGTGACTCGACCAATTACCTGACATTATAAAAAGCTCGATGCATCTTAATCGAGAGATTATCGTAGCTCGTTTATATTTTTATTTCTTCGTATAAACACTGTCATTGCTTTCACTGATTTTTCCGTCGTGCATTGACCCCAAACATATTTGTGTACATTATCGATATGAGAGGATTCAATATCAACGTAACCACACACACGCATAACTATATATACACACAAATGATTACTAAATCATGATTAATGAGTTTTCGGTTGTCATTTTGTGTATAGGTTTGCGATCATATTGACAAATCAATATAATGTATTTTCGTATGGTCGTTTAGTTTTAAGAATGCTTGTTATTTTTGCCAATGTTGAAAAATCAAGTTTGCTGTTTGCTGATTGGATCATTGTGATTAAAGTAAGAATTACAATAGAGAAAATG
Source organism: Contarinia nasturtii (assembly GCF_009176525.2). Lineage (NCBI taxonomy): Eukaryota > Metazoa > Arthropoda > Insecta > Diptera > Cecidomyiidae > Contarinia > Contarinia nasturtii. The sequence goes on from NW_022197768.1 coordinate 4,731,135, forward strand.
GGTGAAAAGAGATTCAGTTACGAACAACATGTTTTTTTTCCTGTAGAAAGAGACATGATGCGCAAAGTGTGCCACTTACCAGAATTTATTTCCTATTAATATAATCGATGTAAGGTAACCTTGAAGCGCATTTTTCCCAACCAATGGCATGGCACCATTTGTGTGCAGAAAATTTTCCATCTAAATTGCCAAGAATAACATTTCCAGATAGCTAAAATAAATAACTTTGACCAATTGGCCCGATGAATTGAACTTTAAACCTCTATTTGATTTCAACATCGCAAAATGCTGTAAAGCTCACATTTTTCTTGTTGATTTGTTGTTGAAGTCAAGAAAGCCATAATCATAATTGCATTTGCGATGAGAAGAGAAGAGTTCTTTGAAATGCATGAAATTGTCTAGTTCCTAGAAAATTGGTAATTAGTTTTCTGTTTATATTTGATTGCATCTATACTAAATCAAATATTTACGCCAATTTGGTACGACGATTGGCGAATTTAGAGGCCCTTCTTATTTCTTTCATATGTGTATGGATTCAACACCACGTATACATAAGTTGCAAAACTTCATTTTGTATCACATTGACTCGGACCTGTTTTCTTCTGTCCAGCAACAGCAGCAAAAGTAGTATATTAATTCAAACGACATACAGAGTGCAACTATCGTACGAACATTGTGGTTACGTCCATTATACGATGTTTCCCTTTGCATTGACGACTGAATAATACACATATATGTATACATGTATCGAATAAATATATACAATATATAATTCTTTATGCTTGGCGTCGTCTTCGATTATTTGGAGCGATACAAACAAACAAACAAAACTATATTAAATGCAAATATCACAACTTTATAATACACATATGTATAGTACATTGAATATTTTGGTATGACACGACGCTTTGCTATCCATATCACTTACACATTTGAGTACGCGGTGTAGTGCACAACGCACCAAAGTCTCGTGTGTGTAGTAAAACTTAACAAGGCCATGCAGTAAAAAGATATTAACAATTTTTTTTTGTTCATCGTTTCAACAAAAATGTACAAAATCTGTATGGGGTTTTTTTTTCTTCTGTGTTTCTTGTTTTACTTGTTGCGTTCAATACATATCAAATTGGTGGAATCACATCCAAACTGGTTGATCAGTCAGTCAAATGTTTGTTCACAGATTTAAGTTTAAGCGATATTTTTATATACGCGCGCACGAGTGTGAACAGTTTAATAATATAGCACATTCCACTGATTCGTGCAAAACTGTAAACAAAGTAATAGATCAAGCAAAAGGTTTTTGTTGTTTTGGTTCGACCACTTGAGTAAAGGACGATTAATAACAACTTTTTATGCATGTTATTTTAGCGTAAATATTAAGAATCGTCAAAGTCATTTTGTCTGTCTCTTTTTCTCTCCACTTCCTCTCCCTCTCTCTCCCTCTCTCTCTCTCTCTCTCTCTCTCTCTCTCTATCTTTCTCTTCAGACCAACAAAAGAAAAAAAAACTTTTTACGCAGTATCTCCAATTTTCAAAAAAAAAGATGTGTCTACCATTAATTGCACATACACATTAACGAATTAAATCGTTTTCATTCATCGTAGATTTCCGAGAGACATTGAAGCAGCATATATATATGGTTTTATTGGCGTTTCATATTCTATTGTTACTGATTTTCTGAACGATGCGTTCATTTTAGTTAACCTTTCTTGCTAAGACAATGTGTGCATGTGTGTATGTGTGGTACATACATGGGCACGGAAAAAATTTAAGAGGGGGGGGGGTCTATCAGCCAATCAAAAACCCTAGCAAATCGAAAGAATTTTTCTCTCGAGAGCACTTTTTTTACGAAAATCCCTTCTAAAGTTGATTAGCAAAAAAAGTCTTCACTTTCCTGTGAAAAATCCCTAGCAAATAGGAAGATTTCTCAGCTGCCGTCGAGGGGGGGTTATCCGGACTTACACCCTCCCTGTGCCCATGTATGGTGTGGTACATATATGTATGCTACAAGTCGTATCGCATGTGCTTTTCATTCTAAACGATGGACTATTGGAGCAAGAACAATGTGGAATGAAAAAAAAAAAGAATAAACAGACAAGCTGATTAAATATAGGTCAGGTTTGCGTATAAAGAAGAACAATGGATAAACGAGCTCTATAAAAATAAAAATTTTATTTTCCGAATTTAAATATGTATTTATTGTGCATGATGACTGTTATCGACTTCGAGTAAAAGTCTTCTAGTCAATTCTAATCTCGATTCAAAATGTCCAAATCGAAAATGTCAATGTTACACAATAGAAAAAAAAAAACAAATTCAAAAACCAAATGAAAAAGTCAATGAATACGCCGTCATATACAAAATTATTTATATGAATCGTCGTCAAAATTCGCCTCCGTTGTTCATCCGAAAATAAATTTACGATCCGCTTGAATCGACGAACATCATCACGATGACAATTTCCATTGCATTCTTTGTTTTGACACTTTTTAAGTGCGTGCGAATTTTCATTTTCAGCTCACACAATCCATTTAACGTTGTATTTGCTAATATCTATCGGACCGAGGTGAGCGAGAGAGACGCGGGACGGGGGAACGGGAACAGAGAAAGAACTACAGCGACCGATATCCATTGTTTAACTCGGCTTTCGATTTGTGAGCGATAATATTGCAATCGTTGCTGTGCACGGACGTTATGATTGCTTTCGTTGAACACAGCGTGGAATACAATCAACAAAAATTAATTTTAATATATGGATCAGTTGTCACCCAGAATCGTATTTCAAAATGAAAAAAGATAATAATTGTACGCCATAATAAATTTTGTCGATGACTTTGCGTCAACTGGCCATTTCGATCGATAAAACAACAAAATCATAATAAACATGCATGCGAACTTATCAATGCTGTCGAAATGTTGGACAAAATGCAAAGAATGTGTATTTTTGTTTCTTCTATGCTATCCAAATTGACAGCGATCCTCATCACATCCACCTAAATGAGAATTTTGACAATGACAGACCCTCAATTTTATTGACTGAATTATTATTGATGGCATATTCAATGCGAATAAATAATTTCGAAATTTGAGAGCATTTAATATGCATTTGTTGCGTTGTTGTTGTTTTTTGCTATCTAATTATGAATCAAAGATATTAATATACAAATTGGCTGTGTTGATTCATGGAGTTTGGTGACTACGAACAGAGTGGAGACCTTCGGTGGCATCGAGTGCAATTTATTTGAGCGTAAAAGATATATGCATCCGAGAAATGCATCATTTAAATGCAAAAACACACACATATCATATGTATCTATAGAACGAAAACCGTCAACTTTTAACTTTGATGCACAAATTATGTTATTTAACTAGATAATATCTATAATTAGACTGAGTATAGCATTTTTGGCTTAATTGGAGAAAATCATATTGTATATGCAATGTTTTCGATGTATATAAATATATCACTCTATGGTCGCGGTGCTCTCTTATGTGCATCAAATTGGTCAGGACAAAGGTATTAAAGATAACCGTGGAATACTGTACTTAATTCCTTGTCGTGTGCGCCGAATGTTTTGGTATAATTCGTTAAATGTGCCTGTGTGTGTGTGTGTGTGTGTGTGTGTTTGTGTGTGTGAGAGAGAATGTTGTGTTTGGATCTGTTTGAGCAGTTGGTTCATTTTCTGTTTGTGCAACCGATTGTTGTTGTTGTTGCTGTTCTTATTTTCATCGTACAAAAACAGACACTCACCGTAGCAATCGATACACAAATAAATTTGCTATAAATGGCAATGTGGTAAATCACAACTTTAGTATACTACAAAATTGCGAATTGCATTATTATTATTGAAAACACAAAGTAAATGATTCGATACACGGCAAATACATTGTTATGATATTCTTTGTACTTTCCATACATGGTGTTAAATTTAGTTTTCTTTTTCTTTTTTTTGATGCCCATTCTCTTCCGTTTCGTTCTGTGCCATTCATTGTTCTCAAAATATTGATAAAAGAGAAAGATAGATAGATATATATTTTATTTTAAATTTGGCTATGGAACAAGAGACATTTGTATCTGAGCCATTTCAAATTCGCTATTGTATGATATGGTATTAATATATTATTTTCAACGCTGTTTATCGATGATGTTATTGTTTTCTTCCATCATTGGGAATAAAAAAGAAGTGAAAAGCAACAAGGAAAGAAAGTGATTTTTGTTTGCAGCCGAACAAAGACGGAGCGAACCGATGTGTATATCGTGTATGGATTCTACAACAACTATATGCCACCAAAAGTTGTGTGTAACAACTTAGCATACATGTGCACGTGCCATACACAATGTTTTGCTATTCGATGCGAACCCGAACCCGAATTCGTGTAGTCGTAATTCTGTTGTTGTGTATATCGTGTGCATGTGTGCGTGTACATGTATTCATTCTATCCACATATTTCACTGTGTTGTACAGACACTGTGTTGTGTGTACGAATGTATGTGAAACGAACCAAAAGAAGAAAAAAAAAGGTTTTTTTATATGTGGAATCGAGAAGAAAATTAAAAATGGCGACAAATGCTAAACTGTGTTCACTCAGTACACTAGTAGCGCACAAAATTTGTGAAAAAACATCGATTTTATTAAAGTGAAAAATTGTAAAAAATTCTAAAATTGCCAAAAGAGTGATTGGAATTAAATAAATGGTGTAAAATGGCCGAATCAGTGTCAATAAGTGAAGAAAAATGTAAATTCAATGGAACAAATGTGAATGACGTCGTTCCCTTACACTGCACAGCAATGGCGACTGAAGAAACAACACACAACGATTACTATAAAACGTTGATTTGTAGTAGTGGTGCTGGCAGTGTGTCGTCTCTCAGTTTAAACGATACGATTAGAACAACACTAACCGTGCCTGCAGAAACACCAAGAGCAGCAACAGCAGCAAAAGAAGCAGCAATAACAACAACAACCACATCAGTTGTAGCAGTAAAAGCAGCCGTTACACAAAATACATCAAATACAGATTCAACTGAAGAAGAAAAAATGATTCCAAACGTTTTTGTCAACGCAAATGTTGCCGGAAAATTGGGCACAAATCATGTCCAAAATAATAATAATAACAACAACGGCAATAATCATAGTATTTTAATGAAGACAAAACGCAGACGAAGAAAATCATCGAAACAAAAGACCAATTCAAAACCGTACAAAAAATCCAATTGGAATTATCAAAAACGCGCTCGCAATGGATCATCACGACTTGTTCCGTACAATACAAATCAATTTTTAATGGAAGAACATATGCCAGAAATAAATGCCGATTGCAGTGGACGATACCGTGATTCGAGCTTTTCATTTGATTCGGACAATGACAAAGAAGAATATTTGTCAAAGGAATTTTGCAGTGTGTACGAAAATGCACGCAGCGATCGTCTATACGAAATGACAAAATCACAGCTGATACAGGAATATCTACAGTTGGAAGCCAGTTACGATAAATTAAGCAATAGTTTAGGTAAAGTGACCGATCAATTGGATAGTCAAGATGGTGATGAAGCAGTCAAGCGGCTCGCAGATCGTGTACAGGAGTTATCAGCCGAAAATTTAGGTAGGTGTATTTTATGAATTTTTCTTTTTGTTTTTCGCGAAAATTAAAAAAAAAAAAAAAAAAATGAATTTTCCGGATTTTCTACACCCCACACAATTTGTTGGTTTGTTTCTCTGGTGAAATGTATGGAAACCGTTAATATTTGATTTTTTTTTCTATTGATTATACAATACATACAACGGATATTATTGCATGTTACACCGGATTCAATATCAATTATCTGGTTTGTCATTCAAATGGTATTTGGGTCCCTAGTTCACATTTCACGTACATCGGTTTTTATTTTCCTGTGATTCTATATATTTTACTTTTTACCGCGAGCGGGTCGAACACACATAGTGACGTGTGTTTAAATTAAGCGAAACATTAGCGCTCCCGCAACGTTTACAATACGTTCTATTAGTTTGGTTGATAATTTTGTGTACGTCGAATTGAGGTATTTTACTGGGTTTGCGTTAGTGTAATAATTGTCCATTTTTATTTCAAGAATCTATTCTCAGTGATGACATTCAAACACTGACCCACACAAAAAAAAAAAACGAAAAATCCTTAAAAATAGTTATAAATTTTTATCACAATATTCAATGAGAATTTTTTTTTCGATTGTCAATATTCGTTGATTGACCTTCAATTGGTATAGCCGAGATTTTTTTTATGGTTTAATTTATGCATATATTTTGGATCGACCAATCAACAAAATCATAATATAAATTGCAGGTTAAAGTAAATTTTTACGACCTACGTGATGAAGATCACACTGTTACAGACACACACACATACTCACACATGGAGCACAAAATGTGATACAAAGTGAGCGAGAGAGAGAAAGAGAAAAAAAGTTCGTTTTTATCGTTTATGTACATTTTTGAAGAGCACTTTTATTTTCGTTCTGTTGTCGCTGCATTCGAAACGGGCGCGCATTGTGAAAACAAAACACAAAGCGAATACACTAAGAGGGTGATGCAGAGCAACAACAACAATAAAAAAAAAACCAACAAATATTTTTCAGAGAGAACATTTTTTGGTAAAATCGTTCACTGGTTTTGTGTGCGTGTGCATATGTTCGCTACGTATTTTTGTAATGAAATGACATAGTACTATGTATAAGCTTACATTCAATGTGCACAAATACGAAGCCTGTTTACTGTCTATATTTTATAGTTTGTTGTTGTTTTCTTTCTTTTATTCTTCTTCTTCTCCTCTTTCTCTCTCTCTCTCTCTCTCTCTCAATGTTCTGTTTTCGGTATTTGTATATCGTTCATACGCGAGATTACATCCATGTGTTACATAGACACAATTTAGGTATTGCCACAGGCATAGGCCTCAATGCACTAGAATTAACATTCATTTAGGATGTTAAGCGCTCTTCTCGCAATGTAATAAATGAACGCTTTGCATTTTCAACATTCAACTAATTGGCAATTCTTTTACGTTTCATTTTGATTGAGCAAACAGAAAATCCAGATAAATCCCATACATATATTGTGTTGACTATTTTCGTATGCGATAAAAAATATATAATATTATTTATTTGACATGTCGCCATTGACGACGATGACGACATAAAGTAACCAACTTAATTTAACTTACTTTACATGTGTACACAAAATGTTTACATTTTATTTAAAAAGAAAAAAAAAACAATTTTATAGTTGTTTATCATTATTTCATTACGTTAAAAATCGTTTAATTTCATTTTTACAAACAGAACTGCGACGACAAATGGCCGATATTCGAAGTAGAGACAGTCGACATCATAACCATCATGGATCACATCACAAATCGTCACATACGTACAACAATCGATCGGTTACCTCAAACACAACAAATCATAAACATCATATGGCAAGCAGTGAAGACAGCGAAAGTGATAGCAGCTCTAGCTCAAGTAGTAGTAGCAGTAGTAGTTCTAATTCAGACAGTTCAAGCAATTCGAATTCATCAAATCGAAGTAAAAGTTCACAAATGAGCGGCATCAGCGATAATGCTGATGAATGTTCACAACTGTTGATCGAAAATGAATGCGGCTTAGTGGCTGACGACGATACGACGAATTGTATAGCAACAGCAGCACAGGCAACGACAACAACAACACTCAACCAAATCATTAGCTCATAAGGTGTTTTCTTTTTCGCACACACAAATTAAAAACAATGTCTCATAGTGTGCGTGACAGAATATCGTCGTCGTCGTTGCCGTTATCATCACACCGTTTTGCGTAACGGAGAATAAACATATTCAATTTTGAATTTCAACCAAATGGACTCAAGAACATTCTATCATTCATATAATCACAAATATTCGCCAACTCTCCTACTAACGCACACATAAAACTGTGTTTTTTTTGTGTCATCATCGGATTAAACTTTTCATAAGTTTCATTACATTTCTTTTTTCGTATTATAATTGCACTCATTTTTCGATTTTTCTCATCATTTTTTTTTTTAATTTTTAGTTTATTATGTACCTAATTTTATTCCAAAAAAAAAAACATAAAATACAGAAACTGAAGCGAATTCATTATAATGTCATAGATTAGTATCTTTTGTTTTCATGTATTATTCCAATGAACATTCAATTTTGATGATTTTTTTTTTTTACTCTGTTTTTCCTCCAAATAAATTTTCCAATGGAAAAAATTAGAAAGGAAAATAAATTGTTAACAAAAAAATGTTGAGAATGAAAAAAAAAAAAAACACAAATTCTCAGCGAGAAAAAAAAAATGAAAACAAATCAAAGAATCAACTTATTATGTTATAAACGAAATAAAAAGGAACAAAAGAATGATGATTTTTAGATTTTATAGAACACTTTGCTCTTTTATTTTCATTGAAAAAAACAAACTTAAATCTATATATTTATTTTAAACTTATTCATACCAGATCAACATTTATATAGGTTTCATCTAATTTCCAATTTTGGTTTTCTCGATTAGCATTTTCTCTTTTTCGGAATTGGTGCCGACGGATTTTCACCTTTATAAAATTCCTTGAGTAAATCCATTGCTTGGTCGGCACAAATGTCGCCTTGTAATTTAACATTTGAATTCAATAGGTGAAATACATTGAGCACGGTTGTACCGCCAAATCGATCATTTACACATCCAAATATAATCTCTTTTACTTGTAATTGATTGAGTGCAGCAGCACACATAATGCACGGTTCAACCGTAACTATAACCGAAATTTCACGAAATACATCGGTGTACTGTAAATTATGTTGTTTACAATAATCTAATACTTGATCGATACATATAAATTCGGCATGACGCGTTGCATTCTTTGTTTTATTTACTAAATTTGCACCGTATGCGATAATTTCATCACGATAGACAAACACACATCCAACTGGCACCTCATTTTGTGCATTTGCCGCGTGACCATTTTGCAATGCATCGCTCATAAATTTTTCCATTTTGTTTAAATTGGTTTTTTTACGGATTTGTTCTTTTTCTTAAATTTTTTTATATAATAAAAATGGAAATTAAGTTTTAACGAAAAATACTAATATTGGATCAAACTGTTTTTTTTTTTTTTTTTGAAAACAGTTACGTAACATCACATTCAATGAATCTTTTTTGATTATTCGTTTTCAGGACAATGGGGTCATTGCGTCTATGCAGTTTTCATGTATTTCATGACATCATTGTCGACAAGCCATTGTTTTGCTTTTTCATTCCAGTTGGTGTTGTTCAGTGCTCGTGGACTTGGATGGGCAATGCATTTGTGCTCAATGCGATTATGAATTTCGTTTGACTTGTACAGTTCGTTGATACGATCTTCTACGTAACGACCAACCGAGATGATCAATTCGGGTGAAAATACATCGATGGCCTCCTTCAAATATTTTGAACAAATTTGCTGAAGCAACTTCTTCTTATCGGCTGGCTATATTTATGCAATAAAGAAAAGATGGCATTTTTATTAGAAATTAAAGAAAATTTTCATTGAAATTCTATTTTTTAAGAATGCATATCAAATTAATGGATTTCCTTTACTTTTATTTCAGCAGGTGTAATATTTTTTCCTGACGCATGAAAGAATGCCAATGGACATAGATTGTAAACGAAACAATTGTGAAAGAAATTGTCAGCATCACCGCACAATTCTTGCATTAAACCCCAAAAACGTTGACCACTTTGTTCGGATTTGTCACATAATAGCCCATTGACTGGACGTACAGCAAGCTCGGTATCTGGTTTCTTCACCGAACCGCTCAATTTCATCCAATCGCGTACCGATGGAACATGACCAAATGGTACCTGTATCAAAAACAAAAAAAGTCCATCATGAGAAGTCGATTTACGACAAGTAACATGTATTACACACACAATGAGACAAAATGATTAATTGAATGAATATGGAATGAATATTTTCTTCTGATTTTTTATTTGCTTCAGTATTGGTGTGCAATAAGATTTTATTATTTTCTTCAAATCACTTTTTGCACCATCCAATGTGGCACAAAATTAAAAATGTTGGATTAATAGATTAGTCTGTGTTACCCCAGTTTGAGCCATGCCAAATGGACCTGGATTCATTCCAATGAATAGAACCGGTTTTGATTCGTTCAAATACTTTTTCATATATGCACAATGCAAATCGGACGCATATTCAATTGGATTGTATACGGCCGAAATGGTTGATGACACAAATGAAATGGCTTTCAATTCGGCACTTAAACGACATTCGATATCGTAAATCTTTTGCCAAAATTGTGTTGGCTCGAAAAATGGCGAGGTTATGTCGGTTGCTTGAATTGATGATTTAAGCGATTGTTTGATTAGTTTGATTTTTGGATCGGATGATGTTTTGGATACGGTTTCATTATTTGTGGCAGCACGTTTGATTTTCTTGCGAAGCATTTTTCTATCAACTTACGGTTTACTTTTGCCCAACTGAAATTTCTCGGTATTGTTATTTTAAAAAAATCAGCTCCGTCACTCGTTTGCTATTTGAATTGGCAACTATGTTATGATGTTATATTCTGATGCGCACGATGTATGTGAATAACAACAAAGCAAATGTGACAGTGACATTACTATAATTTTAGTACAAACCATACTTAGTACACAATCTTTGGATTGAAAACTTTTTTTATTAAAGCGCGTGCCATCTTTTGGCGGGTGTTTATCTCATTTGAACAAAGTTTTCAACACAATATTTCATTGTTAAGCTTAATTTCAGTAATATATGCGCACCATCTTTCTAAATTAATTTACCCGTATTTTTTTTTTCATGTGATGAATAATTTCCATTTTTGTTGATTTTTAATCACGAATTTAATTACGAATTGTAGACTAGTTGAGAAGAATTGTATTTGCTTGATTTCAATGTATGAAATTAATTAAGAATGAAAGATTATAAATTTCCTGCACAACAAAATTTTTGAAGGGGAGAACTTGACTTTTTTTCATCTATTCAATAGCTCAGATCGGTTAGCAAAGAATGTGTGATTTAAAATGAATATTTGCTGCCTCTTTCTCTCTCCTCATTTCCAAATTTGCGCACATAATTCACTGTGTCAACAAAATTTGTGACCGAATACCTACCAAATGTCACGCAGCCTTAACAGTAAACAAAACAAATTCCTGAATGTATTTTATGTTCCAAATTTTATTTGTCGATTTCCAATTTATTACAATAAATTTAAATTAAAACTATGCGTTGACCCTAGTCAATATATCTTAGAAGTTCAATGTTGATTTTAAATAATATGTTCGGCAGTTTCTCTTTCCTGTTTCCTCCATCAGAGAATATTATTTATCATGTGTATACATGGTCGAATGGTAATATGTGCTTAATTAAAATAATTAACTCACTTTCCATTTTGGTGCCATGCTAAAATTATCCGTTAGCTATAAAATGTTGTGTTCTATTTATTTTTTTATTTTTTCATGTGTGTCAGTTCAGTGGGCGAGTATTATATAGTTTATTCTTCGTTTCTACATTCTAAATATTCTGACTGTATGCGATAGGTGCTGAAAATTCACTCTAAAATACCGCAAACAAGAAATTCATCTTTTCATGCAAATTGTTTTTGGTGGATAATAATAGAATATTTGAAGAGAAATTGAAACATCCCCAAAAACAAAAATCATTCATCAGCGAATGCGATTCACGTGTATTGTAATTTGGCGCATTGGCACACCAATATTATTCATTCCCTACTCATCTAATTCTAAATAAATACAATACGTTCAACGCTATATCAGTTCGTTTTGCTTATGACCATTCATTAAATTACAATTACAATTAACTAAGAAATGTTGTTTTATGTATGTTTTTTTGTGTGTTGTTGTTGTTGCGAAAATTGATTTTTAATTTTATTTTGAGACGCTGTGTCATTGCTTCTCGAAATTGATTTGATTATATTCGTAATTTTCGTGCTTTTCCCAAATTAATCCATTCGGTTGGGATGCTGTTGGTGCGTGAAAGTTTTGTTCGTTGACATTTTGGAAGCTTTTCAGGGCGTTCACAACGTTTGCTCACATTCCAATATATGTAGCCTTCAGGACATTTATAAACGGTGCCTTCGAGTTCATTTCCATTAGCGCGACGTGCGCATTTTATGAAAGCGGGTCCACATTCATCATCAACAAATGGATGATATCCGGCTGATGGGCATAATGGTTCATCCGAAACCATAATCTAAATAAATCAATCAAATATTCAAAAATCATTTTGTATTCGATAAATTTCTCTTATTAAATTGATAGATTAAAATGAAAAAAAAAAAAATGGCATGCATAGTTACATTGTCTTTAATTACCATATTTCGCGGATCAATCAAATATTTTAGTGCTCGAGCACTGTTGCTGGGGCAACTATCGGACTTAACACATTTGCATTGTTTCTCATCGTACGATGTGTCCGGTGGGCAAGTGAATTTTGTGATGGTCATATCGTCGCTACCATCATTTTCTGTACATTGATAGAACATGTTGCAATCCTTTGGATCTTGACGGAATGCACTTGGGCACACATAAACTCCTTGGTTTGGATTCGTTTCCGGGCATTCTTGTGACGGTGGACTACTGGTTGTTGTGCCTTCGGTTGTACCTTCGGTTGTACCTTCGGCTGTAATTGACAAAATCAATTAATGAATAATTTCTCAATGTGGAATTATAATTAATGTGTTTCTTTACTTGTTGTTGGTTCTGTTGTGGTGGTGGTGGTAGTAGTTGATTCAGTGGTTGCAGCTATAATAATACAACATAATGTTTTAATTTAATATTTAATTTCAATATTAAAGAAGAAACATGAGAGTATTGGAAAACTATTCGATTCACGTAAAATCGTTTACTTTAACGTTTGATTTTATTCAATATTTATTTACCTGTTGTTGATTCAGTCGTCGCCGGTTCAGTGGTGGATGCTGTGGAAATTGAATTTGTTAATGGAAATTCGGATTATTGTTCGGTATTTTTAAGGATTATGGATATTATTTTCCATTATTGGTGTGTTTTGTTGCTTTTTTACTCGTTAAATTAGTATTTTAAAATGAAGTTAAAACATTCGTCTCAAGGGAATGGAACATTAAATTGTAGCAATTTTTGAATACTTATGCAACTTACGTGTTGTTGATTCGGTTGTAGTTTGTTCGGTTGTAGTCGATTCCGTTGTGGAAACTATATCGTAAAAAATGGTTGCAATAAATGCTTTAGTTCACATATAAAAATGCATTTTTTTTTCTCTTAAGCCCTACCTGTTGTTGATTCCGTTGTTGTGACAGTTGATTCGGTGGTTTGGGCTGTAATAAAAAAAAGAAAACTGTAAAATTGGAATCAATCAATCAATATGGATTAAGAATAAAACGTACGTGTAGTTGACTCGGTTGTGCTTTGAGTTGTCGATTCTGTAGTAGTTGTAGTTGATTCCGTTGTGGTGGCTATTTTTTGAAATAGAAAAATTGAAACGTGTAAATTGCTTGAATGACTGAACGTTTTAATGGAGAGAAAGAAAAAACGAAAAAAAGAACCACGTTTCAATGAATTTCTAATGCAGCATCGATGGAAAAAATGCCCTGACCGTATTCGATAGCTATTGTGTTCAATAGATTTCGCTTGTCGGCACAATACACTGACAAATATGGTGGTACAGTGTTTTGCATTTTGGCAATCGATGAAATAATACATAAATAAAGAAACTGGTGACCATAACTATCAGTAAAATGTGTATGTGAGTACAGTCGCATTGATTAAAGCCAACTCTTATTCATTGGCAATCGCTTTAATCGCCGGGATAATTGATTTTCGATGAAATATTTTTTTAATTGGTGGTACATTGATTGCATGCAAATTTTGATATTAATTTCTTACGTGTCGTCGATTCGCTGGTAGTTGACTCTGTAGTAGTTGGCTCCGTAGTGGTTGTGGTGGTTGAACTTTCTGTTGTATTGCATGGGGGTGGGGCTGCTGTTGTAGTCGTATTCGATGATGAACATTTTACATTCGCCTCATAATCACAAGTGGTTATTTCGTTATTCCAGGCGGTTCCCTCGGCACAATTGAATTCGTATCGCGTTAAGCCACCTTTTCCATTATCGACGCATCGATAGAATTTCTTGCAATCTTTGTCATCACCAATGAATCCCTCCTGTCGGCAGACACCATCATTTGGTGGTGGTTTTGATGTTGTTGTTGGCGGTGCTTGTGTTGTATTTCCTTGTGTTGAAGATTCGGTTGTTTGCGGAGAACCTACGACAAATTAAATGATTTATTATTTTTGTTTGGGACATTTTTTAAGATATTTATTTTACTTGTTGTTTGTTGTGTTGTTTGTTGTGTTGTTGATCCCGGTGGAGAAGTTGGTTCAGATTTACCCGCACATCCGGAAACACTGTCGGCATAATCACATGTCTCTAATTCTTGGCTCCAAGCCGTTCCTTCTGGACAATCAAAATCGTATTTGGTAAAACCTCCCTTTCCATTGTCGACGCATCGATAGAATTTCTTGCAATTGCTACTGTCAGCCATAAATCCTTCTTTTTTGCATTTATCATTGCTTGGTGAACTTGTTGGTTTTGGTGTCGTCGATCCAGATTGTGTTGATGATTCAGTTGGTTTTGGTGTCGTAGATCCAGATTGTGTTGATGATTCAGTTGATTGAGGTTGACTGGACGATGATTGTGTAGTTTGTGGTGTTCCTGTTGTGGCATCGGTTGTTTGAGGTGATCCTGAAAAGCAAAAACGTTTCGATTTATATTTATTTTATTTTAGAAATTTGTTTTTTTTCTTTTTGCTATACCTGTTGTCGAACTGGGCGACGGTGTTGTTTCAACGTTTTTACATTTGCCCGAGTTACCGCTTGATGGATAATTACAGCCTAAGATTTCTTGATCCCAAACAGTACCAGGACCACAAGTAAATTCATATTTATTGAAACCTCCTTTGCCATTGTCAACGCATCGATAGAATTTGCTGCAATCTTGACTGTTTGGCATGAATCCTTCTTTAGTACATTTATCCTGGCCAGATCCACTGCCTCCGTTCTGGTTACCAGATTGAATTTGATTTGAAGACTCTTGATTTTGTGATGATGACGAAGAGCTATCGCTTCCACTACTTGAACTAGATCCATTTTCTTGAGACTGACTTCCTTGTTGATTGTTTTGGTTTTGTGATGAAGATGAAGAGCTGCTACTTCCACTGCCAGAGTTCGATCCACTTTCTTGTGATTGACTGCCTCCATTTTGATTATTCTGATTTTGTGATGATGACGAAGAGCTTCCTGAACCAGATGAAGAGCTAGATCCCGATTCTTGAGATTGACTACCTCCATTTTGATTATTCTGGTTTTGTGATGAAGATGAGGAGCTACCACTTCCACTTCCAGAGTTCGATCCGCTCTCTTGTGATTGGCCGCCTCCATTTTGATTATTTTGATTTTGTGATGAAGATGAAGAGCCACCACTTCCACTGCCAGAGTTTGATCCACTTTCTTGTGATTGACTGCCTCCGTTTTGATTATTTTGATTTTGTGATGATGACGAAGAGCTTCCTGAGCCAGATGAAGAGCTAGATCCTGATTCTTGAGATTGACTACTTGAACCGGCACAACCGGTGTCCTGAATATGGTTACAAGCTTTGATATTATCATCCCATGCAGTTCCTTCGGCACAACTGAAGTCATATCTGGTGTAACCGCCTTTACCATTATCAACGCATCGATAGAATTTCTTGCAGTCTTTCTTATTGGCATAGAATCCTTCTGCTTGGCAATCACCCGAACCCCCTTGATTTTGTGATTGAGATGAAGATGATGAACTACCGCTTCCACTGCTCGAGTCCGATCCGCTCTGTTGGTTTTGACTGCCTCCATTTTGATTTTGTGATGAAGACGAAGAACTACCGCTTCCACTTCCAGAATTCGATCCATTTTCTTGTGATTGACTGCCTCCATTTTGATTATTCTGATTTTGTGATGATGATGAAGAACTACCGCTTCCACTTCCAGAATTCGATCCGCTCTGTTGGTTTTGACTGCCTCCATTTTGATTTTGTGATGAAGACGAAGAACTACCGCTTCCACTTCCAGAATTCGATCCGCTCTGTTGGTTTTGACTACCACCATTTTGATTGTTTTGATTTTGTGATGAAGATGAAGAGCCGCTACTGCCACTGCCAGAATTCGAGCCACTCTGTTGGTTTTGACTGCCTCCATTTTGGTTATTTTGATTTTGTGAAGATGAGGATGAGCTGCCGGATCCAGACGATGATCCCGATCCATTTTCTTGTGATTGACTACCTCCATTTTGATTATTCTGATTTTGTGATGAAGATGAGGAGCTACCACTTCCGCTGCCAGAGTTCGATCCGCTCTCTTGTGATTGGCCGCCTCCATTTTGATTATTTTGATTTTGTGATGAAGATGAAGAGCCGCCACTTCCACTGCCAGAGTTTGATCCACTTTCTTGTGATTGACTGCCTCCGTTTTGATTATTCTGATTTTGTGATGATGACGAAGAGCTTCCTGAGCCAGATGAAGAGCTAGATCCTGATTCTTGAGATTGACTACTTGAACCGGCACAACCGGTGTCCTGAATATGGTTACAAGCTTTGATATTATCATCCCATGCAGTTCCTTCGGCACAACTGAAGTCATATCTGGTGTAACCGCCTTTGCCATTATCAACGCATCGATAGAATTTCTTGCAGTCTTTCTTATTGGCGTAGAATCCTTCTGCTTGGCAATCACCCGATCCACCTTGATTTTGTGATTGAGACGAAGATGATGAACTACCGCTTCCACTGCTCGAATCCGATCCGCTCTGTTGGTTTTGACTGCCTCCATTTTGATTTTGTGATGAAGACGAAGAACTACCGCTTCCACTGCCAGAATTCGATCCATTTTCTTGTGATTGACTTCCTCCATTTTGATTATTCTGATTTTGTGATGATGATGAAGAGCTACCGCTTCCACTTCCAGAATTCGATCCGCTCTGCTGGTTTTGACTACCACCATTTTGATTGTTTTGATTTTGTGATGAAGATGAAGAGCCGCTACTGCCACTACCCGAATTCGATCCGCTCTGTTGGTTTTGACTACCACCATTTTGATTGTTTTGATTTTGTGATGATGATGAAGAGCTACCGCTTCCACTGCCCGAATTCGATCCGCTCTGTTGATTTTGACTGCCTCCATTTTGGTTATTTTGATTTTGCGAATTTTGGCTAGAGCTGCTAGATCCCGATCCAGAATTTGAGGATGATTGTTGATTTTGACTGCTTTGATTGTTTTGACTATTTTGGTTCTGCGATGATGACGACGATGAACTGGAATATTTTTTTTTATAAAAATGCCATTCATTAGATTATTTAGATTCAACATTTTTGAATTCAATTATATGGATTTGGAAATATGTTTGATGTGTACCTGCTGCCACTTTGACTTGAAGACGATGATTGTTGAGATTGTGAGTTATTTGATTGCGATTGTTCTTGCCATGAACCGCTTGAAGAGCTTGATGAGCTTTGCGAATTGCTGCTTTGCCATTGATTTGAAGACGAACTATCCTGAGCAACCTGTGAACCGCCACAATTTTTAACTTCCGAAGGATAATTACAGGCTAAGATCTGTTGATCCCAAACAGTGCCAGGGCCACAAGTAAATTCATATTTACTAAAACCTCCTCTGCCATTGTCGACGCATCGATAGAATTTGCTATGTAAATAAGAACATTCATTACTTAACCGCATTATGCGTTCAGAACAATAAAATATGAGTCAAACGATAAATACCTGCAATCGTTTGAATCGCCCATAAACCCTTCTTGTGTACATTTTTCACTGGGTTTTGGTGGTGATGGTGATGGTGTTGGTGTCGGTGTCGATGTCGGTGTTGGCGTTTGTGTTGGTTTTCCTGTTGTTGGTGCTGGCTGTGGTGGTTGATCGTTTCCTGGTTCTAAGCATAGACACCGACCAATATCAATAGAGTGCAAAAGATAAATGAATTATTGCATATTAAAATCTTACCACCACTATCGACTTCATTTGCACTGCTATCGACTTCATTCGCAGTGGTACTAGCACATTCGGGCCGACCGGCATCGTTTGGATGGACACAATTATCGGTTATTGTAGAAAAAACCGTACCTGGTCCACAGCTAAATTCATATGCTTTTAGTGTTTCCGATTCTTCTTTAACGCATCGATAAAACTTTGTACAATTTTGTGGATCTGGTTGGTATCCTTCGCTTGGACATTTAAATGTTGAACCTGTTAAACGGAACCATAGAACGTATGTCACATCGATTTTGTTTTATACAATAAGAGATTATTACAAATGTATATTTGTTCTTGCATGCGTATAAAATGCATTCCAAAATTCCATCACAAGGTATTCTAGCGATTCGATTTATCGGATCTATTTGGTAACCAAATTCATTGAAGCACAAATTTGATAATAAATCATAATATAATATGACCACAAGCATCGGAAATGGAAATGCAAATGCAATTGTGAGATCGAAACGGATTTCATTTGTTCATTAATGCAGGATGCAAGAACAGGTCTCTCTTATCCATTTGTCATTGACATTATTTCGAGATCATTATCAAGTTGGTAAATATTCTAAATTGTTCATTTAACGCTGAGCATTTAATAATGATATGCAATCGTATGTGTATTTGTGTCTCTTCGGTTTGTGTATCTATATAAATTGTTTGCACACATACTGAATGCTGAAAAAAAAAAACATGTGATGCGTTGACATGAACAGTCCAATAGCTAATTATATATTTGATTTATTTGCATTGTAGTTGTTGTTGATTTGGTCATTTTTATTTTCTTGATTTTTTGTTTCTTCGCTAGCGCAGAGCAAAAATGTAACTGGAAAATGGAGTTCATTCAAATTCATAAATCACGCGAATTTCGTACGTTTTTTAATGATTAAACTTATAAATTAGTTTTAAAAAGTTCCTTAAGACTTCCCATTCGGGCGGTATGTGAGTAATATGCTCAGAACGGTCTCTCGCTTAAAATACAAATGTAATTCACAGTAGAAGAAAAAGAAAACACACAAAGAAATTTATGTTGGTTTGTCTTTTTTTCGCATTACACATTACTTAGAGTGCAGTAGTGAGCTTTACAGATTGGACTATAGTTACTTTTAATTAAACAAATTGATAACTGGTTCTTGTTCGAAATGGCTGTGTGTTCCTTTTTGATTTACATTCTGTTCGAATGTCCATTAGTAAAATGACTAATGCAGTTCCTCTGGCAACCTGTTTCGATTCTACGTCGGCAAATTTCATTCGGTGGAGTAGTCGACAACAACCACCATAATAACGACGACGCAACACGAGAGCTTTCACTTCCGTATTACAATATATACAGAGTTGTTACGTTGCATTTTCACCAGTATCATTGTCTAATTTCAATAGTGTTCTCAAACAAAACAGTAATGAACCGAATGTGAAACATTGTACAATGTACATACCTATGGATTGAATTAGCTGTCGAGCATCCAACACCAATTAATTTGTTTGATTCCATCAACATTCCAACAAGCATTTAATCAAAATTCATGAGTTTAATTCCCATTGATTAGTGGACGAATTCGTTTGAATTGGATAAATTTAAAAATAACTGACACTGGCGACAAAACAAAGGAACTACACCAATTGAACCGTGAAACCAGAGTTTTGCTCAACGCTGCTGCCATCCACAGCATATTTAAATATCTTGCTGAGAATGCGTCGTCTGTCGCATGCGAAGGTAGGTAGCAGTTTTATATAACAGCGAACAACAATACATGCATTGTTCTCTAATCAATCGTTTGAATGTTTTGAGTCACATAATCGTGAAGAGAACAATGCATACATTCTTGTTCACTGTGATGTAAAAACTGCCACGTACCTTCGCATGCGACGAACGACGCATTCTCAGCCAGATATTTTAATATGCTGTGGATGGCAGCAGCGCTGAGCAATACTCTGCGTGAAACTGTGAAATTTATGATATATTATAATTGCATTGTTCCGTTTGTCACTTCTGTTTACATAGCTGCTATAGCAATATAGCTTTTTCTATATCTTCTTGTTGCTCTTCACCTTTTATTTTGCTTCGTGGATTTTTTAAATATAAAAATATGTTGCATTTATCATTGAGATTATATTGAGATATTTTCAAACACCTTACGTCAGGCGCTGAAGTAGAGGGACAACAATAAAAATGATTGTTATAGTAATTGTAGCTAGTCACTTCAAGTATTGTTGCTTCATTTCATCACCTGATGTGACCATTCTGAATCAGCTAGCTGAAAATATCTAAATATATCGATCTTTTTTCTTTTATCTGAGTAACTGCAATAATTTCCATCAATTCCGACGCTAATACAATAGAGATCATATTGTAAATTTGTGAAGGTATTTCAGGCTATATGTGCTTTTTGTTTATCAACTCTATCACCTGGTGTCGACTCTCGACAATGAATTCATATATTGTCATAACTATATTGCACACTTTATAACCGTATGCTTAATAAAATGTGACCCTTGTCTATTTATAGAATTTTATACCATTGAATTTAATACGGTATGGTGTGTGCATTTTATGAAATGGTGAGAATGAACACGGTCCGATCACAATCCAATTATTAATTGGTTCAAACAAAAGGTTTTATTATTGGTGAGAATTTTCCATTTTCCATGAGTTATTACTTTCAAATAGTACAATCAAATTCACAATTTATGCGTGTTCAAACATGACATAATACACGATATGGCACCGCATCGATTGGAATGATTGTGTATAACATTTATAATAATGATTTTGCGTGCGTGCTCAGTAAAAGCGTGTATGCAAAAATCAAGTTATAACTGCGAGGCATAATCGAAACGTTACGTACGAGTGTGTTGCAAATATTTGAAAATGAGCATAATAATGCATAATATTCGCATGGTGCAATCGTGAAATCCTTTTCAAATGAATGTCACCATACACACATGCACACACACAATCACACACGTGCGAACATTCATTTTATAATGCATTCATATATATGCACATTGTTTGAGCAGTGTGGCTGTCACCTTTTTGTATCATTTTGTGATAATGATGTTCACATAATATGGACGTTTTCATATATCAATAAATATGTGAGGCGTATTATATTTGAATTTTCATGCGATTAATTTAAAACTTAATTAACTTCACAATTGTTAATAAATAAACAGCGCAGATGGTGAACAGATTGATTGTGACCATTATACTTTTTAAAGATCATATTTTAATTGGAATAAAATGATGCATCTATTGCCGTGAAATTCAGGTAAAAACTATTTTATTTCAATGTTCAATTAGTATAATGACACCCTCATTGTTCCAATGGCATTATACTCTAAACACATGAAGATAACACAATGGCATAATTTTACGCAATTCATAATTGAAAATTTTCACTGAATTTATCTCGATTGATGTAAAATGAAATGCAAGCATTCACAAACATTTTCTATGCGTTCACATAAAAGCCAATCTAAAAAATCTATTCGAAATCGAAAATGAAATAGACAAACACAAAAAAAAAGGTAAACATTTTTCAGCAAACAAAAATAAAATCAAATATACATGAAATGTATCTGACCAAAATAGATGGCTTTCAGTTCTAAAAATAGACGCATTTTTTATACAAAAGTATACATATACTTAATTATAACAATTATTTCTCTGCTTCATTTACTTGTACATTTGAAATCAGAATGTCTCATTATTTTTCTGCAATTGTGCCATTTTTCAAAATGGCAACTTATTAAAAGCGTTTCGGTTTGTTTCTCGCACACGGAATTACAATTCAAGCTTTAGCTTGATGCGTTCACCTTTTATCTTCAGATAAATACCAAACATATGCCGTCTATGAAACATCTTTTCATTTGGCAAAAGTGTTCACACCTAAAAACCCATGCAAATGCATAATGTTGCTCTTACTTTTTATGTAGCATAGCATTTAATGCTTCATTTTTGTGTACTCACTCTCTTCATTCTACTCATTTCTCACAACTCTATACGTTTCCTTTTACGCATATTCTGTTTTCACTGCAACTTTGATTTAGTATAGTTTTCAGTTTTGTTTGTATTTTGATGCTATGCATCGAAAGCTAAAATAAGCTAACCGTTTATTTGAATGTCATGCTGATTATTTCATAAAATTTCTATAAAAAAATTCGAAAGGCTACAAAATTGGTATTCGAATTTTCATCATCTGACCAAAACCGAGCAGTCACACAAAGCCACAATATACTGTTGTTAGACACACAATGATGCATGCGAGGTGAGATCTTAATTTTATTGTCACGTCGGTGAATAAAATGTCTCTTGTCTTTTTTACCAACAATAATGCTATGATTGCAAGAGCAAAAAATAAAAAGAAGTCTACAATGGTTAATTAAGACATCATATTTTTCGATTGTTGTATTTGTATGCATTTGTATGTACATTTCATGTTCATTCGATCGAATGAAAGAGCATTGCAATAATGCAATTACGGAGTATGATGGCCATTGATTATAAAAATACTAGAAATCCAGTGCATTGTCAACCGATTCTCGGTTCGTTTGTTTTTTTTTTTTTGTTTGCCTCGTTCCTCTTCATCTTCACATTCTTGGCTAAGTAAGCCCATATGAAGCGCTAATGAAATAGATCGAATTGATAGCACACTGCATACAAGAGTGAAAACGAGCTGTTTATTTGTAAAATGCAAAAGAAACGAGTTTCCAATTTAAAATATTGTTTTGAATTGCATTGGCATGTGATTTAACTGTCGAGCTACGGGATTTGCAAAAACATTTGCAAAATAGTTAAGTGAGTGTCTATTTTATTTTTGCAAGGCAACCGAGAAGAATCAGCCACATCAATGGCAAAATCCATATAATATAAAGACTTGACCATGCACAACAATATTCATGATGCTTAGGTCTCTCGTTCTCTTTCTTCCTGTGAAATGTTGCATGCTACAAACAATTTTAAATTCAATGCATCTTCTGAAGTGTTTCGCGAGTATAATGGTTTGTGCTCTTTTCCTTTTCTCAACATGAAGAAGAAGAAGAAGAAAAAAAAAAATGATTTCTCCATTCTTAATCTGTAAGCGGTCTGACACGAGCAAAAGAAAAGAGATTCCCTGTTAAACACCTTACCGTTTACAAAATAAACTGCTCGTTTATTTTGCATAGTTGTCGAAAATGAATATTGCATTCACTTAACACGCCACGTTTAAGAAGGCAGAATTTATTTCGTTTCTTATTTTCTCCGCTTCATTCTTTGCTACATTTTTTTTCCTTCCCATCTTCTGGATACACTGGATACATTTTACTATATATCATGTATTTATATATATATGATAGCACAAACTTGCACAACAATTTAATATTAAATGGAATGAAAGTGAGGAATTTGAAACAAGGGAAATGCCTAAAGGAATATATTACCAAGTCAGCGGTAAATCAATTGAATTATTTCTATTTGAGAATGATTTTCACCTGTTTGTTTGTATGCTGTTTTGTTGCTGTTGCTCAGTTGCTTTAAGCAATTACATTTGAATTCAAAAGGAACTTTTGATTTTCATTTGAATACGATCAAATCAAGTCCATACTACGTTAATTAAGTTTGTGTGTATGCAAATGCATTTGATGTAACTATAAAAGTACTTCCATTTCAACAATATTTTATTCAGATTTTATACTTCGTTCTTTTTTTTTGCAAAGATCAAAAAGACTATCTGACAAGTGCGACTACTTGGAAAACATTACAAAATGCTGAATCGTCTTCGATCAAACCTTTTTAGAGCAAGCGAAAAAAAGGCGTATGCTTTTAATTCAATTCATAGTTTAAACATTCTGATGATGGAAAAAGAAAGTGGTTTTGTGTGTCAAACGTAATGACGAAAATATAAAGGTATAGCATGAAAGTGAAATGTTGTCCATAATTGAAGTCTGGGATTTTGAATATTCAAATTTGTTCCACCATTTCATGGGGGGCATAGTGATGCTTAATGTTTACGCACTATTTGTACCTACTCAAAGAATGACTCAAAACTTTAAACCATGTTCACAGCTTCAGCCCAATAAAAGCTGTTCGCAATATAAAATAACGGCGAGTGGAGCAGGTCATACAAAAATGGTACAAAAAACATAGACATATTTTTTTTATTTACAATCTGTAGACTGATAATTCAAATTGGAATCGCACGCACGATCTTTAACTTTTTTTCACAATTTTTGGGATGCCTAAATTTTAGACACGATTCAAATTTCAATTATACTTCAACAGAGTGTAAATAGAAAATATGTCTATTTAAACTGTGCACGGTGAGCGTAGTAATGCTATTATTTTTCTATTTAAACTCATATTATTTAGTACGTAATTTGTGTGTGTGTGTTGAAAAAAGGAGAAATACGGCCAGCGCGCCTAGACACTCGAGGCCAATGTAATTAGGATAAGCCAGTAATTGGCTACTGCGAATGCATTTTATTTAATTAACCATTTGAGTTTTCAATTGAAATTATACATTACCTTGAGCTGATATGCCGATCACGCAAATGCTCATCAAGAGCAATGCTATATCCCATTGCCATTGACGTTGTATCATTTTAATTATTTTGATCGTTGTTTGTTGTTAATGTTGTTGGTATTATTGCTGATGTAAATTGTATGTTCCTCTCTCTCTCTCTCTCCCTCTTTCTCTGTGAGTGAGTGATGTGTCAGCTGAGCCGATTGACCGTTTGAAAAAGACAAGTAGCCTGAATGTGCGAAAATAAATGAGCAAACAAAAAAAAATCACACCGGAAATTACATTATTATAATTACGAAATGTCATATTTGTTGGACAAAAAAAATGGCCAACAATAAATGGTCATATGTATTAGCTATTAACATACAAATATATTTACATACACCATACCATGTATGTACATAAAAAAGGAATCTCTGACTAAAACATTCAATGTAAAAGTGAACGATCGAGAGACAGCATACACATCATTCCAATAACTATATACTCAACTATACGGCAATAGATATACAAAGCCCAGTATCCATTTTAATTAACTGTTCGGTCTATTGACGTTGTTCGCTTGAATCGTTCAGTTTGCGTGTGTGTCAATGTGGTTGTGTGTGTGCTTGTGCTTGTGTTTCGAGCATTCATAAAAGCTAGCCGATGGTTGCCTCCATTTGACTTAATAAACATTCTATTTTCGATAAGCTTATCGTCCGCACATTTAGTTTTTCGTTTAGCATTTTCTAAATCAACCCAAAATCCTATTATCCCCTCGGATAAATTAAAATAAATGCTTTCATGCTTGAATTCAAATTGACCATACACAAACTCATTTAACCCATGTAACATGTTTGGATTGTTGTTTGTTTGTGTGTTACAACGGTTTTACATAATAATTGATAAGATTGAAATGCCAATATGAAGAGATCGTCGTCATAGTTTGCCTTTGTCGCTCTCTCGCTCTAGAGCTCTCTCACACACACAAACACACAAACAGACACACCATTGTCGTTTCAAGAAACCATCCCAATTTAAATCTGGGGTAGACTTTAATTATTATGTGTGCTTTGAAGCAAACGACGCGAATAAATAACATATGAAAAATATAAAGACATCTTTAATGGGTCAGAAAGTAGAAATCTTTTTAAAATTTCCCATATTGGAGTAGATATATGTATCTGTCACTACAAATGAATCAGTTAACAAACAGAGAAAGATAGAGAGATAGGGAGACATCTCCTATCGAATATGACACAACTTAATTCGTGTATGCGCTTAGCAAAATTCCATCACGTATGAATTAGCAATTGAAGTATAATAGACATGAAAAGAAACACCATTGACACAACAACAATCAGACCTAGCGTGTGTGTACGCGTGACATTAGAAAAGAGCATGGGAACATAAGAAAAACAATAAAATATGTAAATTCGAAGATTCCTTTGCAAACAATTATTATGCACGTGGTTTACCAAATCGTCTTATTTGATTTTGAACCTCAAAACATATACATATACGCACAGAGAGGTGACAGCAAGAGAAAAGACACAGCGAAAGAGAGAGAGAGAGAGAGAGAGAGAAATAGAGAAGGAAAGAAATTGCCGTCACAGCATTGATGGTTTAGTAACAGGCTGAAAACTTCCATGCATAAGAATCATGCTTCGAAAAGTACATTACATTCAAACTCTTAAAGAATATTCGAACGATGCGGTGCTCGTTCATACCGTTGGAGTGATGTGTAAATTTGCCCCGGTTTGTTTACACACCATATTATACGTAAAATTTATTGAATTCATTCATATGTTGACACGATTCAAGCTGGTTGAACGTGTTCAACGCGCCAAGCATATGTAGGAAAAGTTTTCGATTTTCTATTAGGTCTTGGCGTTGGCAAACGAACCGAATTCTCAAACGAATTTTTGATGAATAATTTTTTTCTTAACCAAATGAAATCCGTTCCATGGAAAGAGATTTGATTGCGAAATTATATCAAGAGTTTAAACTTCACGAGTTGTATTCTACAAAAGCAACAACATTATTATTATTTGTATTATTTGCATACATTGCCCTAAATTCGAAATTCATCACTGAAGAATCTATCTCCTTTTTTTTATTTGGCCAAGCTGTTCAGTTTTAAATTCTGGAAATATTTAATTGCTGATTTTGAAGTGAGAACCACTAAATAATATTTTATTTTGAGTGTTCGTTACCTTTATGAAAGGGATCCAGTCTTTCAGAATATATGTGTCATATGAAAGAGTATCTCTTTTGCCAAAAATTAAAATGCAAATAGCAAAGTGCCAAGTTGAATCTTTGCACATCACAACTGTCAAAAGCACATTGCTCGTAAGCTATATATGGTTTGATGTTGTCACGCTTCTTTCTCTCCCTCTCCATTGGAAATGGCAAATCATTAATTTTTCATAATTAGCCCAATTAATGCATAGCATCTATTCGGTTCACCAAATCCTAATTCATATTTTGGTGCGAGTTCACTAATCCTCACAATTTTTCCATAGTTAGAATTTTTCCATTCAAATCGTGCACTTGTTTTGTTTCTTGCCACCGCTGATAGTTGAAAGTATAAATCAAATAGATTCAATTAATAAATTTTTGGTGGTATTTTTTTTGTCTTATATGTTTTTTGCTGAGCATTCATTCCCGCAGGGAATCAAACTAACCATGGAATTGTAATTTTTTTATCGTTTTCACACAAACGAAGGAAACTTTATGCGGTTTCAACGCCACACACACACACAAGCACACAAAGAGACAGTTCGATTCAACCCTTAGCACTTTGCATACTTGAATGGCAGCGCACATGAACCAGCAATAAAAAAAACGCTGTGAATAGAACTCGAAACCAATCGAAAAAGTTTTATCGTACGTTCAAATTTATGTGGCGCCATGAAAAACATATGCTTTTTTTTCGTCACTTCTTTTTTTTCTGAATATATAATGTTCGCTCAAACAATATGCTCTAAATTGATCCATATACGCAGCATATATCCTAAAATTCAAGCTAATTCAATGCTTAGAAGAAAAAAAAACGGTCAAAGATCAAAAGTAGTAGGTCCAGTATGTGTTTCAACGATTTTTTTTACTGTGCATATAACGAGACAACGACGACTATGATGACGAGAAGAAAAAAACAGATTGAAAATAAAAAGCTACATTCAGTTCCGTGTTGAAGTGTTTGACTAAATTGCTGAAGGACCTTTCAATCAAAAGTATGTTGAAACACTTTCTTGGATGTTATAAAACTGTCACTTTGAAAGTGAAGTGAAACGGAGAAATTTAATGTACGATAATCGTACATTCAATTGAAACAAATTAGATGTTAAGCTAATAAATAAAATGGTTGAAAGCATCTCATGATCATCGCATGTGTTGTTTGAACGAATGCTATGCGGCACGACACATACATACACTTTGACTAATGGAAATTGCAATATCACCATATAGTAATGCAGCGAAAATAGTTAGTGCCTGTTTGGCAATTAAATGTCATTAAAATAAATGGCACTCAGATCATGATAAATGATAACATGTTCACATAAATGTGCAATGTATAAATGCAATTCGTTATATACATTTGGTTATATGTGTATGGTGGATGATGTAAGAGCCAAAAGTTTTGACCCGAAACGGACGCTTTAAGGCGGATAATGAAATTGTTTTCACACTTAACGGTTTTTGTGTATATTTAACACGACCCGCTTTATGACGAAGATAACCTAATCTTAAATTTATGGACGACAGATACATCTACTGAAATTAAAGAATGAATTTATGCAAATGTTCCATCTTCCAAGTGGTGTGTGTGTGTGTATGTATGTCCCTCTCTGTGTGTATTAGAGGTGCCCACTGAACCGAACTGAACAGTTTATGTTCGAAAAATATTATATTTTCATGTTCGTGTTCGTTCGGGTTCGGTTCAAGTTGATCGCAAAAAAAAATATTGCAATTATATTCGTTCACGTTCGGTTTACGTTCGGTTTACGTTCATTTTAACTGTTCAAAACTGTAAACTTCAAAAGATGGTTGTTGGCCCTTGGGAAAATTTAAAAAAATTCAAAGCCTCATTAGATTTTTTTTCCCAAAATATCAATAAAAGTGGCAACCAAATGCAAACTTTAAACACTTTCAACATATTTCAAAATATCTTAATATTTCCCGAATATCAGGTAGTAATTCGTTGAGAGATAAAAAAATTTAGTTTGCATATTGAGGCAATTTAAATAGTTTTTTTTTCTGTTTATTATCACTATTTAAATTCACAATTATCAAATATGAAAAATTTTAGGAACTGAAAGATAAATTTTTATGTTTTTGATAACTAAGCGATTGAAATGATTTTTTTATTCTTATTAGCACAGTTTGTTTTGAATAGAAATCAGAAACTATCCAAAAATAATCAGTTTGAGATTGTCATGGAAGCGCTTTTCATTTATATGAGTGCAATTTTGAATTTATGAACTGAGAGATGAAAATTTTTGTTTTTCGTATTGAAGCGATTTAAATTACGTTATTTTTTTTCATTATCATTATTAAAATTCACACAAATTAAAAAAGAAACAAAAACAACTCAATTTCAAATATTCGTAGAAAAAATTTGATCATATAGTAGCGTAATATATGAGACACATTGAATTCAGAAACCTTCAGATGAAAATGTTTATTTTTTTGTATTTAAGCTATTTCAATAGTTCATTTTGTTTTTATTGGCAATATTTAAATTCACTCAAATTATAAAACTATTAACGACTATTTAATTTTAAATTTTAATTGAACAAATTTTCATCAATATGGTGCCATCGAAGGAGAATTTTTTTATGAAAATGTGTAGTTGAATTGCTTTCCATAGTTTTGTGATTTGTAACTATTTCTATTCTGTTTTTATTCTGGAGAATTCAACTGAACAATTCTCGTTTGTTCAGGTTCGTTCGAAATAAAAAAAATCTGTTCATGTTCATTCGCGTTTAGTTCAAATTGTTCAAAATATGTAAACATGCCGTTCATATTCGGTTCATATTCGGTTCAAATTCGAATGAACCGAACGAACATGAACGGTTCAGTTCAGTGGGCACCTCTAGTGTGTATGTATTGGCCCATTGAACATTTTCATTTACAGTGCACTTTGAAAATATAGAGTTGGAAGAGGTGAGAAACGAGACAAAACGAGAAAGGAAACGCTAGTGTACGACAGAGTGAAAGAGTGTTTCTGTTGCGCTCGATTAAATTTGCAATGATGCTAATATTTCATTCCATTTCAAACATCGATTTTTCGTACTTTAAATTCCGTTCCGTAATTTATCCCAGCCACTTTTATATATACCGAAAAAAAAGTTGAATAAGTGGTCTCGTCTTAAGTCACTATATATGTTGGTGTATCCTGTCTCAAGCCATTTTTACCAATTTGTTTTTTTTTTTTTTGTTCTATCTCTTTCAAAAGTGTATCACTTACTCAACTAGGTTTTATAATAAATATGGCCAAAATAACTTTGGCTACGATTGATAAAATATACGCAACGAAAAAAATCGCACAGAGACGATCGCCCTCATTTTATTGTACATCATTTATGGGAAATACATAAAATTGGAACACATCATATGCATAACGTTGTACTCTATCTCGCTCTCTCACTTTGTGTCATCCTCTGAATTGAATCGATCCATAATTTACCGCATTTACATAAAATTTAGCATGAGGAAGAAGGGAACAAAACGAGAAGTAAAACAGGAACAAATTGTCAAACGAGCACATGCACTCGATACTTGTGTGTGTCCGTCGATTTGACGGGCTCGTTAAACGAGATTGCCAAGCATTTTATTATTAACCAACCACCATCCATATCTATTGCCTGTTCGCTTCTGTCTCTGACTCACTCACTCACTCCTTCGAAAAAGATTTTTTTTTCGTCTACCATGACATTCCTGTGTTATTTTGCTCGTTTACAATGTTTTTCGAGATAATGTTACACATACGCATGCAAGCATAAAATTTGTATGTTGCCTAAACACAACAAAATGCATTATGTGAAATGGTCCAAAATTGACAACAGCCAAAAAAAAATGGACAGTTGAACATGTAACACGAGCTACAATAACATGAAGCAAAGCGATCGAATACACAGAATGAATGAATGAATTAAAAAAACAACAACATAAAATGCGAAAAATAAACCACACCGAAAGCAGAGAACATGCACAGATTTTCATACATACGCATTACGAGTTGGTTCGAGTTTGTATCAGTTTTGTGTCCCTTGTCACACATAACAGTGGCCTACACACTCTCACGCACACACACACATATATATACCAACCAATGTGCATTTATGTATATTTTCAACCACCGACAGACAATTTAATAAAAAATAAAACTTTTCAATTGAGAGGAGAAAAAAAATGATTGCGGCACAACGAGCTTTAGTGCAATCAAAACAATCGGAAAATTTATATTTTGACCTGAAAAAAAAAGTCTCGGCTAAATTAATTACAATTCAATCGATTAACATGTTACACATATGAATTTTGTCCCATCGATACGATGCGAGGATGAATGCATAATGAAGACTGCATAAAACATAACTATTTGATTATGTTAATTTGAATGGAGTTGTATATGTGTTACGTGTGTTGTGTGTGTGTGCCTTTATTTTGGTCTTCACTCACCTCTCTATCCCTCTTTTTGATGTTTTTTGTCTTCCATTTGCCATTATTATTTGTAGCATAGATATTTTCAATTTATTTAATTTACGGTCTCGAAAATTTTGTGGGCCAACCCATTGTAATGCAATGAATTGAATTCATTTTGCTGTTGATTTAATTACGATTTTTGGTTATATTAGAGGCAGCAACTGTGTAAGCATGGCTTTGGCTTTGATTTCATTGCATGTGTGTGTGTGTGCGTGTGGGTTTGAGTGGATTTTGTGTGTGTGTGCCTCTGTATGGGAAACAAACTTTTGAATCGTTACCCCATATTTACGAAACCCTTATCTTCAACATTGTAAGAAGACAAATGTTTCTAATTTTATGCTCCATTTCATAGAGCAATCGATTGAAAGTATAAATGAATACGTAAACAACTCGTTTATACCATTTTAAACGACAAACAACGAACACGGGGCACACGGTACATATAGAAAAGTGCGCGTTCGCCGCACATCAAATTGTTTGTTTCGCCGAAGCAATGTGATGGAAATAAAAGTAAATGTAACATATGTCATGGTCTACGATACATTTTATGCTCTATTTTGATGGTAACCGTTCTGGTTGTTTATGTGCGAAATCAACATGAAAAGTGAGACACAATAGCGATAAAATGATAAATAAAGCTGCCTGAACAAGTGATGTTACCAATATTGTTGCATGATGTGTGATGATAAACGAACTTATGAAATCCATGCGACACGTAAATACGTGACGCGGAACCGATATAAAAGTAGAATATACGCTTACAGCCAATCAAACATTAAAAAATGTGCACGTTGCCTGAAGTATGTCTCTTTTACCTTGTATGCCAGCAACGAACTCTACCTTTAACTTTTTGAATTGAAACTATCAACGGTGGTGTGCAAAACAAAAAGCGGGAGAGAAAATCATCCGTATCATCATCACTACAAATTCACCGTACACCAAACCACCACGTTATGCATACATGTGTTTTGACTTATTCATATCAAATGGCACGTCTTACGGTTTTGTTTCCATTTCTAAATCGCTTATCAAAATGATACATAAATATGCGGCGAAGCGAAGATTTGTCAAAACCAACGAAACGGGAGAAAAAATCCTATCGGAATCGTCTAGCTTTGTGAATGCTTTCCACTTCATACATAACATTAAAAAAAAACATTGAACAAATAACCAGAGAGATCATATACAAAATATGGCAATACGGGGCCAAACATCCACTCATGAAAAGCTAATAGATTGATCATATTGAGCAAATGGCAACAAGGTGAAAACATTCTGAAAGACAGACAGAGAGAGAGAGACTGTATGAAGACTGAAGAATGGCTGTGAGTCTCTGAAGTATGCATCAAACGTTAATGTGTGTTATTGTCTTACAAGATTGTTAATATGGTTGTCACACGTCCTTAAGATAAATCTGTGCATCTGCGACTACTTATGCCATCCAACAATACAAACTGAGAGAATCCAGAAGGAGAAAAGGAGGCTCTCTGGAATCGGCTCAAATCATGTTAAGTGTCCGTTCGTACAGTGTGATGTTGCAATATGTATGTATAAATTGCCAAGTATAATCCGTACGCATTCAATGTGAAAGCGTCTGGTTATTCATCATTTCATAATAATTCTTTGGGCTGAAGTTACTTTGCACGGATGGTAAAGCATATGCGACACGCTCATAAATACCAATTCAACATAATTTCTGATCTTAATGTGAAAACGCGCTTGCCTTTCTGCTGGGAAAATACCTTTATCTTGTTGGTACTAATGATAAGGGTTTTCAACTTAACGCCTCGCAGCTGTTTAACTATTCAGTTATCTTTTTCGGTTGTGATGTCATTGATGATGCGGTTGCCATAAACTTGGTAAATGAATTTTTCATCATTTCAAAATATTCATAATTGGATTAGATAAGTGGTTTTGTACATAAAATTCCAAACATTTGTCAAATATTTTAAATAAAATTGGAATCAATTTGTTAAGCGGATTAATTCACTTTGAATGGATCCGTTTTTTTTTGTCCAAAATAAATTATGATATTTTGTGGTTGAATTTTGTTCATTTCACACAACAATGCTATTGATGAAATGGTTAAATTAGATTTTTTTTTTATCCCAACACACATTCTTAATGGTTAATATTCAATTTGCGTGCTTTTAGTCGCATTTTCAATAATGCGAATATATTTGATGACGAGAAAAAAACAAAAGCAACGAACCTATTGAAAACGAGCGTATGTGTCAATCAATACACGTGAATTGGAGCGTGCGTTAAGCGAAAATGTTTAAAATATTATGGATATGATATTAATTCATCCAGTTGATGTTATTTTGTTTGTTTGCATTTGGTCATACATGTGTATGCGCATAGGGGATGAACACACATTTGAATATATATTTATATGTATATGTTGTTTTTAAACTGCCTTTTCATCAGTATATATTTTGAAATAATGATTTTTTTTTTCTCGCAAGGCATACCGCAAAAATTGACAGAACTAACAGTTTTTCGTCCGATAAAGTATGTCGGTTGAAGTCAATGGCGTGTTTGCTCAACGCTTTTCACTTTTCAAACACAAGAAAACAATAACCGTTCATTTTGAACTTGTTTTTTTTTTGTATCGGTTGGCCATTGATTTTTTTATGTTGGTGGTGTAATTTTAGTAGTAGTTGTTGCTGCTGTTATTTTTCATATGTGTCTGTCTGTATATTCATTCTATATATAAAAAAAATTGTCCAATACGTGCACTTTGATCGTCACATTGCTAAAACCATTCGACAGTGCAATGATGAATCTTTTTTTTTCCGACTGAGTGCTCTTGGCGACATTTTGATCGATGTCAGTAAACATTGCATCGCAATTAATGAAAATAATGCAAACAGTTCAGTTTTCATATAGAATTGAAATCGATGAGGTCGAAATTTTGCACACTTTTTAATACGTTCGCTCACCAGACCCGATTTATTAGAGGGAAAGAGCGTATGAAATTCATAGCGTAAGCTTTCATCAGACACACACACACATACACACACTATATTGAAAAATATGTATCCAATGAAAAATGTGCAAATTCCAGCACTGAATAGAACACTTCACTCGATGGGCCTGGATAATGGCATAAATTTGATTTCTATTATCACACCGACATTATTTCCATTATTTCAAAAATTGTTGCACAGTTGAGTGTATGAGTAGGTATGTTATTGTTATAGCTGTTGCTGATGTTGCTTGAAAAAGATATTTATATATAATTTTCAATCAGATAAAATGTACACAATTTTCCAGCGGTAATTAAATTGGCTATTTTCGCCATTTCATTTGTACGCAATTTAACTGTAATGAAAATATTTTCTTTTTGATTCGGGCCCATTCAGAATATCATCATTAAATACAATTCGCTGGTAATTGAGTTTGGTCTTTATTTGTATGTGTGCATCTGAACAAACATAAAGCTTAGGCATCATTTTAAGTTTTTAGTTAGAAAATTAAATTATTAATGTAAATTTCATGTTTAGATAGTAAATTGTGATTTGGAGATGTTTATGTTTAAAAAATATGCTGCATAAACCATAATAGAAAATTAGAGAAAAAAATGATTCAATGACTGCTTCAAAATGATGTTGAAACAAAGTTTAGGTCCATAACATTTTATGGTGAATAGAATATGAAATATTTATCATTTTTGGGGTTGAACATAAAGCGAGACATATTTCGGATATTTGCCACTAAACGAATCAGGTGAAAGAATGGCAACACACCAAATGCAATTATTGAACGATTCAGTTTTCTCTTCTCTTTTGTTTGTGTTTGCTGTGCTGTGTTTATTTTCAACATTTGTTGTTGTTGTTTCTGTTGATTACGATTGACGGCGAGACACTCTAAACGAGAAATAGTAAAAGAGAAAAAGAGTCGCAAATTGCAATAAACAAAAGCGGCCATTCATTGAAAGGAAGATCATTTACAGTGCAAATAGTACAAATGATGAAAATGAATTATAGCCGCAAGCTCATTTAATCAACAAACCAATACCGTTTCAGACTGTACCGATACCATTTATTTATATAAATGGTGGCTGGTGTAATTGTAGGCGCGCATTCATAAAACGAATACGGCGAAATATCCATTTATTATTTTTGATGACCATTGATGACAACAGTAGCGCAAACACTTGCTAACTAGGCTCAGCACATGTTGTTATTCGTATTTCGTACCGTTGCGATACGAGAATTGTGTACGCGTTTGATCATCATTTATGCAAATGATTTCAAATCCATTAGCATATCGTCGAATTTGAAATGAACCGATTCATATAGAAATGGCGATGAAAGAAAAACAAAATTAACATCGAAAAACACATACACACACCAAATTCCAAAATTGGTTTGTAAACCCATAGTCAATGACCGAGTTTCTTGCGTTGTAAATATATGCGGCTATACATTTTACGTTGTTGCTGTTGCGTTTTGTATGCTTCATTTTTTAAAGGTTCAATGCCAAGGTGAAAGTGTTTCGATTTCGTTGGATTCTTAATCGAATCGAGCGATTAAAATTGTAGATGGCCTTCATGGAAGCCAACATTTACTGTGATACACAAAGCAAACACGATACACTGAAGCAAAACCGCATAAACCTACGCCATTTAGCATTTAATATTATGTTTTATCTTACATTCGGGTTATATAATGACTGTGTGATTCAATTTAACATTGGCCATGGTATGCATGTGTACGCTTCCATAAACAGTGTTTGTTTGTTAATTTAGAATTATAGAAACCAGTTGATGATGATCAAGTTTTTTGTTGTTGTTGTTTTGCTTTATTTTCAACATTGCACTTGGTTTATTCAACCGTTCATTAACCCCAACAACAGCATCAGTGGAAACAGCGAAGCTGACTACGATATATGCAATGGCAAGAATGGTGTGCAATTCGAGAAACTGAATATCATATTAGAAAATTGTATAATGAATTCTAATGAGTTTGAGAAAGTTTATCTTTTATTATGGAGATATTTGGAGCACATGAACATGCATTTCTGGTTTGCAAATTAAATTTTCGTATAGATAGTTATTACAGTTGTTTTCTCTTCGAATAATTTTTGATTATTATTATTCAACAACATCGAAATGGTTAAATGAAACATAATATCTGGAAAATTCTAAACACATTCTTTGCTATTGTGCCAAATTTTCCACCAACTATTTTAAATGATAATTTCCGCTATATTTCCTATCACATGATACACTTTCTATGGTGTGTGTGTGTGTGTGAACGTGCTATTGGTCAGCGTTGAGTTTTTCAGTTTGTTTACTGAACTAATTCAAATATCTCTTGATATAATTGCACATTATTGAGTCAATAAAAAGAAATCGAGTAATAAGCCACTTCATATGCAATTTTATGAATCAATGCTATGCTATATGTGACAATAATATCCATTGTAATTTTGTGTGAATGGCACCCCCCGTCTTTGACACACCAAAATCAAATAAAATGAAATAACAAACGAAGTGTACAAGTCGCATCGAAGAGATTTGACAATCAAACGGCGAAAATCAGTAAAAGATCTAAAATGGTGTGACACATTGAGAGCATTGAACGAATGAAAAATTAAAAAAGTTTGTTAAATCGCGTGGAAGACCTTTTAAGTATGTGGTGATTGTGATTGTGCTTAAGTTTGCGCAACAAACAAACGAACGAGCGAGTTAGTTTGAGTGTGAGTGTGTGTGTGGCATTTATTCAAGCGCAAACACATCGAATTCGATCAAAGGCGTCTTCATTTCGTGCAAACCAATTTTCATACAGTGATTTTCTTTATGCCATTGTAATTTCAGGCAAAGCGGCACAATTCGTATTTGTTTAGCGGGGAAAGTAGCGAGAAAGAGAATGAAGTATAGAGTGCTGCCGTGGATAAGAACAGTTGCGGCAACATGAGATCGAGTAGTGCGAGTGGTAAAGTGTATTTTATATAGTGAATTGAAATTCAAATCGTGTCCCATTGAAAAGTTTTCCTCTGTTTTCGCAGTTTTCATTCTCGAGAGTTGAGTTTTACTTTTTCCAGTTTTATCCTGGAAAATACACTTCTGCCAAGACTATTTAAAATGACTGTGGCAAGACTTATGCGAAATGCCATTCATACGAAAATGGGAACAAAGACATAAACTGTTGAGATGTGATTGGGATTTGTGGTTTGTTGCAAACGTTTGCCATTCGAAATTTTCGTTCGACGATCAAATGATGATATGATTTTATACGAAATTCCAACTATCGCATCGGATGTTTATAAAGACCATAAGTTCAATTGACTTGGGTGTGTGTGTGTGCCTGTGCGTCGACGAAATAATCTTCTCTCATCTACCCCATGTTCATCGCTCTTGTCGTTTTGTTTGCCTCTTACCCTATATACATCATATTACAATTATCTATGGGTATATGTATAGACAGGACTATTTTGTGCTTCAACGATTTCTTTTTCAACTGCTGATCCTACGGAATGTTCGTTACTTTTTCTCATTGCTTTGCATCATCACTATAATGCAAATGATTTTTGGAAGATCTTTTTTCTCTTCACTTTTGATAAGCCAAAAACGACCAAATGAAATGGTAATATGAAACTTGAAAAAGAAAAAAAGTGTGTGTTGCCGTTTTGACTTTTGTACGCCAAAAATAATAGCTTATTATTTTCCATCTTTCGTGACTGCATATTTTAATGAGGATTCCATTTCGTTTTCAGTTTTGGCGTTTACATCGAACACTTCTTTTTTTTTTAAATGTTTATTCATTTTAGTTGGCTGCAATCTTGTTTATTGGGTATAGAAACGCACACAGTACACTTTACGAACTTACAAAGATGATTTCAAATTTTTGCACTTCGATTTGAGTGTTAAATTTGTGTGCCGTATACTTAGCGGTTATTGTCATTCGAAACAACATTCTTTAAATTTGGTCGATTTAATATGCAGCAGATTCTTATTTCGTATGCATCAGGTATACGGGTACGATTCATAGTCGTATGAAAGCAATATGAGTTGAACATTTTACGAAACACACAGAGACAAAGGGGGGCGACAAGGAGAGAGATAGAGACAGCTTCGACAACGAAACAGATTTACAGCCAAAAAATTTACATCCACCGCCACTTGCAATGGTTTTATCACATTCATTGCATTCTCCGTGCGCTCAACGATTTATCTCCCACTCTCTGTTACTGCTTTCTTGTGTTACATCGCAACGTGATGAATTTAATGAAGCGGATTGGCTTGTCTGTGTATACATTTTTCAAAGTCAAGGAAAAACAACCGGTTGAAAGGCAAACAATTCGATTGAATAAGTGTGCGCTTGTTTCATTGTATGCTCGAGCAAGTGAAATGCTTTTATTTCTTTTGCTTTTCATGTATGTGGGCAGATTAATGAATGAGATCTCGATACGTTACATGTGTTGTGATTGTTCATCAAACTACTAAAACGGTTCAACAAAACGCCAACGCTATAAATTAAACGGTTGCACACAAAAAAAAAGGCAGGGAAAAAAATAGAATAAAAATCGAGCGGCGTGCGGATGTCACAAGATTAAAGGAAAACAACATAGAAACGAACACTGAGACGAATACAAACAAAAATACGTTGTAGATACGACGTAAGCCTGCACTGCGGCATGCCATTAACATTGATTTAAATAACGTAATTTTTTTCAGTTGCTTTGCTCCTTTTTTATCGACCGTTCTTTCATTCGATTCCACATACATAAACACACACACATGTATCAAAACATATTATTTTGTGCATTGCCCAAACTCAAACAAATACTCACAGTGTTCTCGCATTACGTGATCTTAATCAAGACAATGGAAAAGCAACGGTTTTTGGCGACATGACTGCGAGAGTACTGAGAATAGGAAAAAAACAAGAACCATACTCTCTTTCACATTCCCATACTATCACAGAATATTGCCGCCATATCACCACCGTCCGCGTGCGTTGTCCCAATTTTCGTCTTATTCATCCAATTAATTTGAGAAATATAAATACACACTCATACAAAAAAAGAAGTATCACCAACTGCTTTTTTTTTACACCATCACGTTTTGTTGGCCTTTTGTGTCACCGGACAGCAAATAAATATTCGGCGAAAATATGAATTTCTTTGAGATGCAATGATCAAGGACAGTCAATTTTTCACATTGTACATCGTTTTTATTCTCAGAATTTAGGTTTTTCGTTCTGAAAATCAGTGCCGCAACGTTTTCAACCTCCAGAACTCTTATAAAATAGGTAAAATAGAAATCATTCAAAAATTCAAAAAGATCGTTCCAATATTGCTACATTCACCCGATGGGTATGATGAGACCCGATTGATCCCGGTGGATCGCGATTTTTTATGAGACCCTTTTAGTGGTCCAATTCATTCTTGTTTACATTTACATAAGCATCAACGGATCAACAAAACAACATCTGCAAATGACAGTCGCCAATTTCAGCAAGGTAAATCCCATCTCTGATTTTTGTTATTGCCATATACTGTGTGTATCGAAGAACATGTACGCTTTTCGTTGGAACGATATTCTTTTTCGTCGGCATATAATAACCTGATTTTTAACATCTCGTGTTCTCGT
The DNA here is from genome assembly GCF_009176525.2 of Contarinia nasturtii. NCBI lineage: Eukaryota > Metazoa > Arthropoda > Insecta > Diptera > Cecidomyiidae > Contarinia > Contarinia nasturtii. The sequence goes on from NW_022197768.1 coordinate 4,771,035, forward strand.
TTGTTAATGCCTTTTGATCATCGCTTTATGGACCGTTATTTCACATTGAAAGTGGTCAGGGACTATAATGGAATGATATGGCTTTTGAATTTTTGCGTATAGTATTTTGTTCTGCTTTTTTTTTTTTGCTTTGGACAAGGGTGCGAAATGTAATGAGCAAGTGCCCATTTTGAGCTCATATGCAAAAATGAAAACTTGTTTTTTTTTGTGCTCCTCTCTTTTTTCGTGGTTTCGCGTGCCTTTATTTCTGTTCTTATTTCTGCTTCTGTTGCTGTTGCTACTGTTTTCAGATGTTTGTTCTTGATGCCCATGTGTGTACGAGTGTGCTATATTTAGTAGGTGCTTATTTGCCAAAAAATGTTCATACTCGCATATGATTTTTTTTTTTCGTGTTATCCCTTTCTCTTTTACCTGTTTTTTTTTTTCTCTCTTGGAGTCTGTGGCAATAACGGAGACCGGAGTAATGTAAGGTATGCCACATACATGTATGGATTTAATCGTAAATTGCTTTCTCGCTTCTGGGTTCGTTGTGTTGTTTGAATGTGAGTGCACTGGATGAGTATTTTGCACATTGGGATTGGTGTGCCATCGTGTGTAATACGTATTTTAAGTAATTTACTCCTTAAATTGTGTGCACAATTTGGTGTCAGTGAAAATCATCGCGGCCGCGTGCGGTCAAGTGTGAGACCGAAAAAGAAAACAACGAAAAAGAAAGTAACCCGAAAAAAATGGGTTAGTGTTGTGTATCAAGTTTAATCGTAATGAATGAATTCGTATGTGCTCCAATTTTTTTTCCAGGGAAATGAAAAACGAACCTGAATTCAGAGTGTGAGACGATTGCTTACCAAAAACAAAAACTGAACGAATCATGCCACGCTCTTGTCACTGATTTGATTTTGTATAGTTGAACCGAAGCCGCTGTCTCATCATGGTTAATATCCTCCATTTTTTTTTGTATTAGGCAGTGTTCTCTTAGTTTTTGTGTCACCATTTCTTTATTTTTTATGAGATTTTCGTTTACAATGCACATTTGCCCATAAATGGCTTTAGCACAGGCTTCAATGTGGAATACAGAAGGAAAAAAACCCCATACAATCAAATGACTACACAAAATACAAAAGTGGAGACGCGTTAAAGCCATCGTGATTATTATTGGAATGAATTTCTATTTTGTTTCATGCTCATTTCTTTCTGAAATTATATGGACGCATGCATAAGGTTGTTTGGCCGAGACACCATCAAACATACCAAATAGCGATGCCACGGTGAACGTGCTTATTATTCGGATTGGCGAACAAAATATAGATAAACAGCGTCGTCTTTTTTTAACACTTCTTCTGTCCTGCCGCTAACCAAGAAAGGCCATTTCTATTCAAGAAAGACCATTTCTATTTGCGTTTGGTTTGAGTTTTTGTTTCATTTCGTTTCTAGACCATTTTTTTGTTGTTGTTGTTGTTGTCGGCTTGATACGAAAGTAATCGAATATTATAGCAGTTTCCTATTTTGAAGCCGTGCTCTGATGCACAAAACAAATGACTGAGGCACGTATTTACCATTTTGGTTCATTTTCGATGTGGCCAACTTCGATTGTTTATAGCCTCTCCCATTGTGCGGTGGATCCCATTAGTACGATGTAAATGTGCGCGCCCAAAACTGTTTCGTGCACGTCGATGTGCCCGAAAGTGTGATACAATAACAATAAGCCAGAAACGGGGCATACGAAAGCGAATATCAAATAAAGTTATGCTTTTAATAAGCCTTATGCAGTATTAGTGGTTGGAGTGCGAGCTTCAGATGAACACTAGCATCGGTCGGGAAGGAAATACAAATAAAAACAACAAAATAAAGCCGACAACGAAGAAGAAGTAGGAAACAAATTGCAAAAACTATGTAATGATACGACACCATTGTCTTAATAAACATTTTGACGAATAATGCAAACAGATATCATGATTGTGTGTGGGGAAAACAAAAGTAGCAAATAAATGAACGAATGCGAAAACAACTCAAATTGATAAAGACGTTAAAGATGATGACGATGATGCGAGATGGCCATGAAACATGTTGGAAAATAGAAAAAATAGAAAAGTAAAAGAAATATTTTCATTTCCACAACGATATGGCCAAAGCATAGAAAAGCCAACAAGCAAACATCATCACATTGAAATAACAAAAAACAACGACCGCACAAAATACGGTGGCCATTTACGAATGGCAACAACAATAACAGTCAATTCTATTCAATAAACCTGGTGGTATAGTGATTGTTACATCAAGTCTCTATGTTGGACTACTGGCCGGTTGTTTTTTTGTTTTCTTTCTTTCTTTGCCCTTCCCGAGTCTTTTGTGTAATCCAATGACAAGACGCGCATATCATTCTCTTTTGTTGTACTTATTGTTATTGCATTGGATTAATTCAATGCGAAGATTACACTCATACACTCAGACTGGGATGATTTTGTCTGATTTCATTCTGCCATTGCGATGAGATACCAATTAATTTTTTCTCTCTTCATTACTTTTTCATTTCCAAAGCTATTTCTCTCAACTTCCCTATCTTGTGCTATTATTCAACCGATAATATTATGATAAAATACAATGTATACACATTCGGACATATCCAATATTCATTGTAACGTCAAAGTCAAGGCCGTTCGTACAAGAATGTCTGCAGTCGAATACACAAACAAACACACACACACATACATTTCATCAAATAACATGAACAATTTTGTTTTAAAGTATCTTATTCACATCGTGCCGCCACATCCCCACCCGCATCGTACTTTCATCCCTTGTTTAATATTTGTTCAAATTTTAATTCAATTTCGATTACATTTGCTGTTCAAATTGGATTTCTAGACACTTGGTTTTATTGATGAGTGAAATGCCATAATTAAATGACTTTTGTTATTAATGTTTTGTTTTTCATTCGATTACGTTGCTAATAGTCAGATAGCAATTTGTATGTATGCGTATGTGTGTTGTGTGTGTTTGTGTGTAGAGTTCAGAATGTGTGGTTTGTGCGCGATAAGCGGTATCATTCATGACTAAATCGCAGATTCGTATATGTGGCGGTCAAATACAATTGTTCACCACTGACTACAATGTTTTGCTTTAATTGAAAGCTTTATGTCAGATTAACGTTACTCTTAATTCGGTTTACTTTACTCTATCTGACTCCTTCACTCACTCTCAGTCTATCTATACATCGTTCGCTTTTCGTCTATCGTATGCCGTCTCACTTTGCAATTCCATCCACTGTGTTCATATTCAATATGAGTGCTGTTGCGAATTGAATGCTGCAATGTGAACATGTGTGTCGGTGATACAGAGATATGTTTTGCAATTGTTGCTGTTACTACTAATTTGTTGCCTTTACTCTAGTTGGGGTTTAGCTAACCATGGATATGTGGGTATATGCAATAAAATAAGCCGGAATTATGAAACTGTTTGTTGTCGTGGTCAGCATGTGTATCCCATTGTGTTGCTGAAAGAAATCAACCTAAAAAGTCACATGTATGTATATCGCTCGATCGTTATCGCCCCATGACTCACTGAGTCAGACTCAATGACAGTCAACAATTTGCACGTGAATAACGAAAGATCAAGCGTCAACTTAATGCGAATAGGTCGAATGTGACAGCAACCGATTAAGAGATACAATTTCACCAATTAATCATTGACTATTTGGAATGTTACAAGCAAATTATTTTGTGTGTCATTAGAAGAAGAAGAAAAAAAAACGATTCTTGAATATTGAAAAATATCAATAAAAAAGATTTTGTTATTTGTCACAAGCGTATTCCGTTATATGAATAACTCACGATTGACGATAGATTGCGAGATAAACAGAGAGAAAGAGAAATCAATTTTTCAGCATTTTTTAGCATTCAAGCAAACATCTTGCCCAATTAAGTGCGCACATATTGAAACGATGACAACAACCGAAAAAATAGCAAATGCTTAAAATTCAGCGTATGATGTTTTTTTAGACAATGCCAATGATCTCTGGGCTCCATTGTTGTGCGAATTCCTTCGCATTCCATCAAAATATGTTATTACGTATCAGTGGGTAATGACACAGTTTATTTGAAATCTGTACACGACATTCTCATTTCAATCTTACGCATACACCATTTATAGAGTGTGATTGTTTGTTTTGTGGTTTGGTTTTTAGAAAACAATCTATATATTTTCAGAACATTAATTTCTATAGCATTTTCTTCTTTGTGCCTTTCTCTCTCTCTCTATCTCTTAGTAGTATGCCACCATGTGTGTATTTGTCTAATACGCGTTTTATATTTACAATGTGCGTATGCATGAATGCCTGACCATACAGTGGTCATAATACTTGAATTGAATATAATCGTCAGTGATTACAATTTGGCTTTTCTGGTAAAAGAGATTCAAATAAAAATATGTGCGTCATGATGGTACTTATTTAAACCGAACCAATATGGTAACGCATTAGGCCTACTTGTACCGATTATCATTGCTTTGGTTACAAAGTCTCCGCATCGCCATCAAATATGTATTCAAATAGAGAAAAAAAAACGGTAGAGAGAGAGAGAGAAATTACCAACCGCTGGAACAAATGACACTTGATTCGAGTGAACTCGTTAAATTTTATCATGACTACATATGCCTCAACAGAATATGCCTTTGTTGGGCTAGTGAAGGACCATCGCCATTAATATCATGCCCCACATATTTATGAATTATACTCGACAGCTGATTCATTTTTGCTCTCTGCGTAACTTAAATGTACACTTGAACATTTTCAAACAGAAAGAGTGAGAACGAGACGGGAAAAACCCAACAAATTGTGACCATTAAAAAACAAGAACAACAACATCAATTCGTTTCGAAGTTTATTCGACAAAGGCTCACATGGCACACATTTTGTTTGTTATTCAGCTGGTCAAAAGAGTACCGGTCGAATGATGTGAATACCAAAAATGTCTACATACACACCTACTTTTTTTGTTTCTTTCATCGAACTTGATTACACTCGTAACGCTATTTATTCTCTGGACTCTTTTTTTTCTGCTGTGTGTAACTTTGTTTGTGTGTCAAATTAACTGTTCATTTTTAAGTTTGGCCATTTATTGGATCCTCTTGACATCATCGACGAATGCAGAAAAATAAAATCACTTACTTCTTTTTCTGTCTTCATTTGTATAATAATAATTCTGAATTGAAGACGAAAAGAATTTTAAATGTTTTATTTTCTCTGCTGAATATTCTGTAACGTTTATTTTGCGGTTCTTTAATTAGTTACAACATTCTGGGCTTTCTATTTTCATCGTGCCATGGAATGACATGAAAATCGTAACATGGTGAATTCTGGATTTCAATCTTTCGGTTAACGAGGCAGTAAGTGCATTGGCATTTTACATTTTTAAAATCTTGTTTTTCTTCTCATTCTCCATCAGATATAAATTCGTTCGAAATCGCAGTAACGAATCTGTAAGGAACGGGCCCATTCAATTGAAACGTACACAAAAAAAAAGAAAGAAAAGAAAACGGCAGCCTGAAGTAGAAAGTGCAGGTAAAACGGCATGACACACAAAAGAAATGAACATGCAAGTGAAGAAAGAACGAGTGAAAAGGAGAAATCGCAAATAAGACGACGAAAGAATATGATGAGAGCAAAATAATAAAAAAATAACGCGGACAAGGTCGTATATTATGCCGGTACACACATAATTATGTTGGCGTGATTGACTGAGCATTAACTCATTATATCATACACCGTGTGTAGTTATAAAATCGAACGGAAATTTGTGTACGTTCGTTAGAAAGTGACCGTATTGGTGGTGTGTGAACGTGCGCTCGTGAGTGTTCGCGACTTTTACAATTCGCGCATCAACACATTAAAATATAATGCACATTCTTCACGTTATAACATTAAGCACGTGTGAGATTCTTTCTTGATTCACTCCTCTGCATGTACCATACTGAATGGAACGGAATATTACGTTAGTCAATAAAAACATAAAATTGATTTTAATGTGTTTATTGATTTAAGTGCATGGATTTTAACGTGCATGCAAGTGTGTATATGAGTGCGCGCGCGCATATACACGATTTTATGGCACCTAATAAAAATGGTATTTGCATTTTAAAAGGAATCGATGTGAAAAGTGAAAATCAAAATACGCGCATTTCACGATGCATAAAAATATTCACGATGCATTGCAGAAATGAGAATAGCAATTTAGAGACTTTGTGTGCATCGCCAATTAAGTGATCGCATTTGAAGTAGATGAGATTAAGCAAATTAGTATATTGCATTGCGGTGGTTGTGGTTATTGGCAAAAAAAGAAGACAGGCAAATAAAAAAGTAGCAATGACAATAAATTAACTAAGAGAAGAGGTCATTTACACTTTGGCCGTTGCTGCGCTTGCTCAGTGTCAATTTAACTCTTTTTTTTTAATTCAATGCACTTACTCGTGTGATTTAGCATTAAATATTAGCTTTGTAAATTATTTATTGATATAGTACACACATACATGTGCACGGAAACAGGACGCCGCCGCCGCCGACAACTATATTGTGGAGATAGTCAGCGTGAAAATAGCATATTTTCTCTGCCATGCTCGCGATCGATACAAACAAACATGACAAATGAAACGAAGTAAACAAAATCGTTATAAATTTCCATTTTCATTTCCAAACTTGTTCAACTGCAAAACATGTTCGACGCTGCAAAGGTAAACGGGCAAAATGATATTATATAGCAGGCATACCACGCAAACTATCACCATCACCCGTTCCATTCCGCTGGATCTCTCCTTCTCTCTCAATTTATATGTGTGCTCAATTACATTATCTCTATTTGCTATTTGTTTTATAAAACACAAATATTTTCGTTTAATGAATGCCATTGCACATATGCAAGCCTCAACTTGAATCATGTTTACCTATGTACAAAGAAGCGTAAGAACAAGTAGGCACACGCATTTCAGCATCTTTATAGTAAAAGTGTCATTGTCATGGATGCAATAAAACTTTAATAAGATTCTTGGTATGTGTGTGTGTGTGTGTGTGTGTGTCTGTTTTTTTCATCTCTCTTTCGTTGTTGCTTTAATGAAACTGAAACTTGAAATGCAAAGCATAAAAAGCCATACAAATGTGATTATTTCAAAGAAAATAAAATTATATATTTGCATGTACGCAAACATACACATACGCACAACTTCGCATAACATTTCTGAATTATTTGAGTCGAAAAATTGCAAACTAGTGGTTTTTGCGTGCAATATAGAACCAGTGAAATGCTTAAACAATTTTTAAGCTGGTTTCATTTTCCTCAGAGCTAGAAAATAATCAAATCTCTTTGAAATGGCATCTAGTATTCTTTATCTCGATTAACTTTTCGAAAATTATCTTAACATTCTGTAGTTTTTAATTACAATTGCACACAAAATGGATGTGGTTGTTTATGGAAAATATTCTATTTTGTTTACTCAATGGAAAATACAATTTGCGACACCATACAATTTCTCTATTTTAAGAGAAAATTACGTCATTTCATTTCGTTCGAAGTCGCAAATTTAGTTTAGAATATGAGCATGTTATGAGTCTTCTGTCTTACAGTCTCTTCTTATCACTGTGCACATTTTTATAAACATAATATACACTTTTATTCTACAGAAACTTATTTGTACTCATTTCTATCATCATTTAACGATCTTCCGTTTACGAATTGGCATAAATCAATGTTCAACTCAAAGAATCATATTAATAAGCGCACTCGTACGCGCCATTCTTTTTATTTTCGATTTTTTTTTGTTGTTGTTGGTTGTTTGTTTCTCGTTTCTTTCCTCAAAACTAAGTTGTGTTTGATTTAAAATTCGGGTGAAAAAGTATCGGCAAGTAATTTAAAGTAACGCTGCACGATGTAAATGAAAAGAAGATTCGAATTCAAACTTTTAATTACATTGGTGATTTTGTTCGCTTTTTGTTTCGTACGGTTCCCACTAAAAGTGGACGAATAAAGCGATAATTAATGTAACCAAACAGTTGATGGCAAAAAGATTGGAAAATGGATCTTGCAATTTTTCTTTTTCTCCTTTTTGGTTCGTTTTTTTTCTCTTCTTATTACTTTTTTACAGTAGAACGATTCATTCGCTCTCTCATTGCGTATTCATTTCAAGAGATTCATTGAACTTTTGTCATTTCGAGAATTTTGCGGGTGTTTAGACGATATTGATTATGGTAACGAATCGAAATAAATGCAACATCGAAGTATATTAGAGAGACCTATCAGCTAAAAAAAAATTGCGTGAAATATTTAAATCCAAAAATATGGTGCGAATGCAAACGAAGAAAAAAACACACGAAAGAAGTTACTTCATTTTTAACTTATCAAATATTCAGATCAAATGCGCAAATTTAATTTAACTCAATGGGGAAAAAAGACGTATATATGAAAAGTTCAAGATGAAAATTCGTGGAATATATTCCCTTATGTGTGGTCGCGCGTGAGTTTCAAAAAATTATTCCATTAGTTATGAAGTAGAGAAGAAGAAAAAAACGTAAATTAATATAGATGCCAGCGAAATGGAAAATATACGTACGATCGTAAATAGGAAAAATATATATATATAAGAAAATGAAGTAGCGAAAAACCATGCACGAAATGTTCTGATGTCTTCGACGTGATATTTGATATGCAAACTAATACGATACACCATGTTTTTTTCCTATTTATTGAAAAATGCAAATGAAGGGAAACGAAAGTTTTTTTTGTCGAAAGAAAGAGATGGCAAAATAAATGATTATCATTAAATTTAAATTAGTCGCACATCAAGAAAACGAACCAAAACACACAAAAATAAAGAAATTTTTATCATAGCTAAAGAGATGAGCTTCCATATTTTTCGTCATAAATATTGTGTTTAATTCGACAGGAGTGCAACACACACAACTTGTCAAAGTTGTAAATCGTTTCTTTCCTTATTTGGCCTTATTTATGTTCGGCATGTGAGTTTATGTGTGCAATAAGATCCAAAAGGAAATAATAAAATCTGTTTGATGCTAAAATGTTGTGTGTTATTTTTTTTCTATCTCTTCTACTTACTCGACTTTGTGAATCTCAACAACTGTTGTTTAATGGCAAATTAACGGAAAAGGGTTGCTCGTCGTGAAAGTATTTTTATTATTCAGTTTTTATCGTCCTCGCTCCTCTCTCCAATATCTCTAGTTTTTCCACCAAAAGTTTTTGTGCTTCAAAATAGAACAAAATGAAAAAAAAAAAAAAAAACAAACAAAAAAGAAATTAGGAGAAATAAAATTATATATAATGCATGTGTTTGTATGTGTTCGTTTATCTTTAAATCTTTTGATATAAACCTGAAAATTTAATGGGAAAATAACAGCAAAAATATCGTATTTAAATTGGCATCACGTATTTCCAATGAAACAACAACAATAACAGTCATTAAGGATCGCCAATGTTTTGGAAACAAAAATCGAAAAGAAAACGCAACGTAGTTTTTCTCATATGTCCATACTTTTACTCAATAAGATCGCTATGGGTTCGGTTTTTGGACTTCTTTTTCTGCTCGGATTTCTATTGGAAGTATTTGTATATGTATAAATGAGTGTGTGAGTAAGTTGTTCCGATTTCATGTTGAATATGGCGATTGCTGACCAAAACGCACGTATTTACAAGTTATAAACGGATACAGATGCATATGTTTGTGCAACTCTTTTCAACAGATATATTCTTCATGTTGAAAAGAATCTCTCCAGATAGAACAGAAGCAGACGAATGCGAGAAAAATATAAAAAAAAGCACCAGCGAACGAACTTTGGCTCTCGAATCTTATCGAGACGAATTTTCTTATTTCAAACGCTTGCAGCGCAGATACTACAAAATACACAAAGGACAAGAGAAAGGAAGAAAATATAAAGAATCAGAGAGACGGAGAGGAGAGAGCGAGAGAAACAGCACATTAAAAAAAGAACAAAGCACAAACCAAAAACAAGAAGAAATCTAAACATAACAAAACTATTGGCGAATGGGAAAAAAACTTCGTCTCGTGAAGAATAACGAACGAGCTTCAGCAAAATGAGAAAAACAATGTCTTATTTTCTTTTCTTGTGCATTCTGCATCCATGCATTTTATACATATTCCTTAGTTTGTATATTTTCACTTCGTAGTTCTTCCCGTTTCTTAAACTTCAAATTGATAACGAAATGAGGGAGGCGAGAAAACGTGAAAAGAGAGAAAGAGAAAGTTGAACTAGCGAAAATAGAAAGAATTGCTTTGGTAAAAAGACGAACGAACTATGTTTGGCCAAGAGTGAGATGCACGATGGGAAATAGTCTGATGTGATCAAACCACACGTACACACAAATTCACAAACAACTATTCATTTTTGAGCACACATACACATTCAATCACACATACACTCACACTCCGCATATTCTGTTTCGTGCTTTTTTTCTCGCACAGAAAAATTTGAATCTATGTGTTAAAACTTGAACAAAATACTGCATTCATTTCCCTTATTCGCTTTAATTCGTGAAAATGAAAATATAACCATACACTCAAGCAAGAAAATTGAATAAATTGGCGTAGAAAAATTTCGAGCATCAACGAAAACAACGAAATTTCGTTTTTATTTCGCCAAAAATGAAATGCAAAACAAAAAAGAATCTAGAAATATATTTATAACAATATGGGCTTGCATTCCCAGTTCGCCATTTGATTCGGCATTCGTTGTTGTTCTTATTGGTGGTGATCGCAAACAAAAGATGTTTAAAATGCTCATGGAATGAATTGTAAGGAAGATAGAACTAGAGCGACTAGACTAGATATGAGCTGAAAATTTATTGCCGGCTTTGTCACTATTATTTTCTTAATGTTTCCTTCTTTATGCCGTTTATTTTATTTGTATGTGCGCGCCCTCGAGAGTGAGTGCTTTCGCTCTTTTTGGCGGATGGATCTCGACATAAACGTTCTGAACATGATTGCATTCAGTTTTTGGTTATACATCCATTTAATATGCGGCTCATACAATTTTTTTATATCTATTTTGGTCTCTAATGCACATTCCCAATTGAACAATTATTTTTTATGCGCGTTGCTTTTTGGCTTGCGAATCGCGTTTTTTTTTGTATGAAATTGTATAAAAGCACATCGCTGCCATCCATTAGGCCAGCAAAAAACAACAATAAATAGAAGAAAATGGAGGAAAGAGATAAAAAAAAATGATATGAAAATGTGCCGACCTAATCGAATATTCTTTCTACGAAAAAAAAAGTGCGAACAAAATATGTTTATGCCAATTCTATAGTTAAAAATGTATATTTTTGTGCACATAATTAATTTATTTATTTTGATTCGATTTTCGTTACGCGAATCTCTCTACAATATGAAATGAGAATTAAGTTAATTAGAACAATCTTAACGGCATCGAATCACCAGTTGGATTATTGTGTGCATTTGCGTGAGTTTGCCACACCGATGCTGACATTGCTTTCGACAAACTTTACTTAAAATCCAGATCACGAAGTACATTTTGAACGCATTGAAAGACTCATCAAAAGATGGAAGATAGAAAAAAAAACAAGAACAAATGGTAATCGAACAAAAAAGAAAAGCGAAAAATGAAAATGATGGAATTCACCATGCAAAGGAAAACGAAATAGAAAAATACAGCGCGACGATCCAAATATTGATGTTGAGCATAGGATCGAATGAATGTGAAATATTCGATTTTATGGAATTTCCTACTAGAATAAAATCAACGGCGAACGAAAAAAAACCACCGAGATTAAAACAATCGAAGTAAAGTGCTATCCAAATGGAAAACGTTGATTATTTTTACTTCGAAGTATGCGTCGCGATTCTCTTTTCGTTCATTCTTTAAGAAACTCGATTGTCCTACACTTTTAGCTTTCATTCCTGTCGACATTGGTTCATTATTTATTCCACTTTAACAATATAAGCACTTTTCTCTTGACTCAGCGCAATTTTATTCACTCTCTCTCTCTCTCGCTCTCTTCATTTTCTACATCGCTTCTCAGTGTATTTTGGCGACATGCAATACATTTGGTATTTTCGAAATCCAAAAAATAAATAAATATTATTTATTTGGGATCAAGCGATTCAATCAAATTACAATCAACAAAGCACCATTCGATTAAATAGTTTTGCTGTTATTTTGTGGTTTAAATTTAGTTTGATTTTTTTTTTCCGAATATTTTCAATAACAGAGAGAGTAGGAAATTTTTTTATCAGATAGAAGATAAACTAAAGAAAAGAACTCATTTTATTTACCACGATTATCGTTAAGCAGTTTCAAACTGAATGGAATTGATTAAGCAATGCTTTATATCCGATTGATTTAAATTGAAACTTTTTCCACAACTAATGGTAATCACTGAACTGTTTGCCTTTTGTTTGTTTTGCTCTTATTTTTTTTTTTGTAAAATTCTTTTCTTATTTTCTTGTTCGTTTACTTCGTTGTCTCGTGTAATTTGTTGTCCAAGTGTTGGCTATTTTTTTATTATTGGTTTGCAAATTTTTCCAGCGCGAAAAAGTGTCGGAATGATTTCGGTTAATTTAATAAAACATGGGACTACCGCAACGCGTCTCGTTCCGGTTAAGAATATTGCTCAATCGGTGATTGCAGAGGTTCTTATATACCTTTTTAAAGTGTTCTGTGTGCTAAAGCAGTTAAGGTATTACACTTCGATTTACCATAACGGCTAGTTCGCATCGCATCTTCATTCTTCATTCTCTATACACTACTTCTTCTTTTATTTTATTTTTTCTTACTTTTGATGATGGTTATTATTTTTGTTTTTTGTGTATTGTTGTTGTTATTGCTGCTGTTGTTGGTGTTGTCATTGCCTGTGTTTGCCTCATTTATCGAACACAGAACGACAAAAGCGAAGGCACACCAGCACACATTGGAAGAATTGCACAAAGTAGAAACGGGCTGAGAAGAAGGCAGAAGGTGCACAAGGTAAAAGAATAAGAAGAGAGCAGAAACAGAACAGAACACAGCCAAACAGAATATATACATTGGAACGGTGTACGAGAGATGTGAGAGAACGGAAAAGGCAGCGAGAATGTGTGTCGTCGCCGTTGTCGTCGTCATTCGATGGTGGTGGGTTCGCGCTTTCGGACCAACGTTTTAATTTAACGCATATAACTAAAAGAGAAACAAAATAAATTGGTGAGGTGTGTGTACGAGTGAGAGCGCGTGCTCACTCGCCTTTTACGTTGATAAGTTCACGATCTTCTTACACTTATCGCTTGCTCTGGCTGAATTGGCGAACAATTGTGAGTTTGGTGCGCGCGCCGTGCTCTGAAAATAGACACTCGCTGTTGGCTTAAATATATTGGCGTGTTCGCTCACATACTCGCACTCAAACCAAATATGCGCACTTTCTTAAGCATTTTGTTCTTCTTTTTTTTGCTCTGTGTTTATTTTGTCCAGCGGATTCACTGAACGAGAGCTAAAATAAAGAGAAAAGCAACCAGAAGAAAAAAAATATATTTGCAATCCATATAAATTAACATACTCACAAATATGCACAATCAAAGTGAGCGAACGAATAAGCTTTCAGCGAAAAAAAAAGAGAAAATGAATGATAGATACTTAAGATTAACAAATGCAAGACACATTAAAATAAAACATAAATAAACATTCGAAAAAACGATGTTATGGCGACTTTTCTTAGATTATTACAACCAACGTCATTTAACAATTCAATTCCAATTTAAATGTGTGTGTTTTTTCGTTGAAAAATTGAGCAAGAATTCATGGGAAATACTTGACAATTACTTTAATTGGCTATGTCAAACGTGTTCTATCTGAAAACTGTTTTAAATGGAAAATGAAGATAGTGTTGAATTGGCCGAAATATAAGTGGAAAGAATTGCAAATATTTGTCTTATCTTGTTTGTGCGGTAAATATTGATTCGAAAGCATAATTGTTTGAGATCATCGTGCAGTGTACGGTATTCGCATCTATAAAAACAACCGATAACTATCAAAATATTTAAAATACCACAATATCGCATACCGAATCAGTTGGGCTAATTATGTTTGTGCACCAACACCATTGTTATTATTTATCTAGAACATTTGACAACAAGATTTATGTTAAAATTAGTTAAAATCTACTAAAAAGAACGTCACAAACTGGCTGTTTTGGCATAGTAATAAGACCGCTTTTTTGCAATTTTCAAAACGACCGATATTTCGAACATTGTGACATCTTGATTTGCCAAATGAAACAGTTACAATTGTAATTTGGTTATCTATTTGCATTAAGAAAGAAATGAACATTTGCCGCAACGATTCCATTGAAAGATTGGCATTTTTGAAATTTAAAAAAAAAACTCAGCGAGTGTAAATCAATTCATCACCAAACATCAGGAAGTAAAAAAATAATATGAAGTGCAGCCTGAATTGCAAACGAATATTCGGTTTCTAGACACTTCGAAATTTCTCTTTAGCAATGCACGTTCAATGAGATTCATTTTCTAATACAATAATGCTAAGTATATGGAGTGAAACGAGTTGAGCGCCGTTTTAGAATTCTCTTACAAAAATAGAAACGACAGAATAATCCAAAAGTCTCCCACTTGTTTTCATATCGCTTCAAGTACAAAGTGTGCAATGTGCATGCATATTATACACGAGTATCTAATATTTGCGGATTGAGAGAAAACTGGCTTATCGAGAAATTAAAACTGGCCGTAATTTGCAAACAAATTCTAAGCCCCATAAATAAGTGTTTTCGTTTGCATTCAAATGAGGAATATGAGAAAATACAAAACAAAAATATTGGCCGCATCCAACTTCAGCGTACCAATTCCATACGTGCTTTGGATTAAGTTTAACGCAAGGGACAAATACGAAATACAAATAAAAACTAGTACAACAAAAACAACATCAACAACAACAACAGCAGCGACAGCAGCAATAGTAATAGCAAACAGCCAACACAAATGAAAAGAAAAGATTTCTGAAAACCCGTTTCATCGGAGTGTGTACAAGTGATTGTTACACAACCAATTGATTAATTGCGGCTTTTGTGCCAAAGGGCCCACCAACCATACATGTATACAATGTGTGCAGCAATCAAATTCGTCGCGTGCTGTGCTCACATTGAAACTTTGACAATTTCAATTCACTCACATAATTTATGTGTACTTATTTGTGCGGTCGTTCTGGTTTTTTTTTTCTTCTCATATGTCTTCCGAACATTCAGCGTGAGCATCAATTTCTATCGAAAATTTCGTTGAGTTTCATATCAATAGCATATAATAACGGTTCATTTTGGTGAATTGTTGACATGCTGTATGTGCCGCCACCATTACTGCCGCCGATCAAATGTGCTGACACACTCACACACACATCGAAACGCAAAAAAAAACATGTTCTACACAAAATTGTAGCAAAATTTATGTAAATAACATCGATTGCAAATCCATAAATGTAAATTTATTACAAAATTCGCGCAATTTTGAGTTTTGTAATGTAGAGATTAAAATGTGTGTCTTTCAATACACGATTACATATTTGGATTGTTTTATCTATGCCTTTTTCTCGTGTTTTTTGCGTGAATTATCTAATGAAATTACGAAGAAAATAGCAAAAGTGTTTGAGTGGTATGTCTTGTTGTAACAAGATTGGCACAAGCATTAGCATCATCTGTCATGTTCATTAAGAGGTGCAATGACATTGTGGAAGAGATGCTATTAAGAACAGCACATAATCTCCGGATCATCATCAATCATCAACACAGTTTTAGACACTTTTCACAGTTTCAGCGTTGGCCGATTTCAGTTCCATTTCAATGAAAGTTATTAAGCAAAATCATGACGCAAAACCACAACCAAATAAAGTGAGCCACAATGTGTGTTTCAGCAATTTTAAGTGATTTTAATGTGATTTTCGCAAAAACTTTATTTTAGCAAGATTATTTTGTGTTTCGGTTAATTTTTGGTATAAAAGAATTCAACAATAGGCCAAACCCCCCGGCCAACGATAAAATAACAAGAATAATTTACATTCATTTCTTTTTTCTATCTGTTTTACTTAATCCGCGTGTTACTTCCAAAAATGATGCAAACACAAAAAAAAAGAAGTCAGATATCGATATAATAACTTACCTGATTCAAAAACAAACCCACTCATGGCATCATTTATTGAGAAGAAAAATAAGATTTTTTTCTCCTTCTTCTTCTTTTTTTTCTTCTGCGCGAAGTCAATTTGAGTGTGTCAATGAATCAGATAGTTGCGGATATTATGCTGTGAACTGTTTTCGTGTCGGTCTCAGAAATACTGTTCCAGTACATGCAATAATAAACATGCCGGGAAAATTGAGCAGTAATAACTGTCATAAAAAAAAAAAAACAAAACAAAACCCTTTCCAAGTATGATAAAGACGATAATAATCATGGTAAAACAGATAGGTCATCGCTATGACTATTTACTGTGTAAGCAATTTTAATACACTCTTTTCGAACTAACATTATCTACTCGATTATTACTAAATCAGCAACGATGTTAATATTACTAAGTATTCGCTATTTGGGCTTTGTTTTGTTCGTTCGATTTTGTTCTGTTTGTTCACACATGTCTGGCAGTGCATTCACATACACACACTTGCGGATTTAAGCATTATATTTGATGCGAACGCAAACGAAAAAAACGTCAATTGAATTTCATTTTCAATTTAATCGACACGAATGGATCTCATAAAATACACAAACCATCATTTATACTGTAACGAACCCGATAAAAGTTGCAATTGAAATAGTAAAATGCAATGAAACATATACGAACAACGAAATAAAAAGCGTAATTTTAGAGCGATTTCTGGAAGCACCCGAAGATGATTTCACTATTTAACTCTGCGATAAGTGAACGATTCGTTTTTTCGCTCTCTTTGTTTTCTTCTTTGCAAGTGCAAACCAATGAAGAAAAAAAGACTCACATACACACCAATAATTTCCTCACGATTTGTGCAAATTCCTTTTTTTTTGTAGCCTAGTGAAGTTCATATACATATGAAATCCGCATCGTCCGAGGAAAGTGTACATGCGCTGCGATTATGTTCATTTGAATCAGAAATTTTATCATGTTTCATACAATGCTACACACATACAATCACATAATGCAATTGCAATAGCCCCATAAGATTTTCATGACTGATGCTTAAACCATTAATTATTGATTGCACCATAGAAGCACCGCATCTAGCTTCAAAATTGACCTCATCGCTCATGCGTAAAGAAAAAAAAACGAATCATGTGAGACAAAATGCAATTTTAAAACACAAGATGATTGCACACAGCCATCAAAAAGATCGTTCTCTCAATGGGAGCGTCTCTTGGGTGTTTAAATGATGGCTTCAGTCTGAAGCGCATGTTAAAATTTGATAAAAATATGTTTGTACAATAATTTTGCTATCGATAATAATGAACAGAAACAACTGAGAAAGAGAGAGATAGAGCGCGCGAAAACATCCTCCAATGATTTATCGAGAACAGTAAATATAAGTAAGCCACCATATTCGATCATGATTTATGTTTAGCGCACGAACAATCAGTTTGTTGCCATACACACTTTTATTGTTATGTTTACCGCAATTATTGCTTGGTATAGTTTGCAAACGATATGTGTTTTGTTGTGTTGTGGACATATATCGTTTTTTTTTGTTGCAGAAATAACAACAACCATCGACGACGATACGCGCATTGAAAATTCCAAATCGTTGTCGGTCGTGTTAATATCATGTGAAGAATATCAAATGAAGATTTCGTGCGCAATTAGTAATTCAATAATATTTTAATTTGATTTGACATAATCGCCATTTATTGGCCGCAATCATTAATGTTTTGCGTTCGGTTGATTGTTTTATTATTATGATTGTTTGTGTGTGTATGTGTGTGGCGACGCTATTTATTCGATTTTTACCTATTTAGTGTTGTGGCTTAAGCAAATTTATTGGCTGTCTCTCTGTCTTTTTCTCGCTTTTTTGTCGTTCACTTGCGTTTTTCTTACCGCCAATATGTGTTCACATTGTCTGTTTGATACAAAAAAAAGAACAGACTAAGTCGTGCCATTGTTTCTTGGATGTTCTTCTTGCTGTTGTTTTTGTTTTTTTTTTCTCATGTTTTTCGGCCCAACTACATACTCATTACATTTGTAAAATGGTGTGTAGTATATTTGCTTTGCAGTACCAAGCGCCAATCGATGGGTCACGTACGGTGTTATACATTCGGTTGTCAAAAATTTTAACATCACAATTAAATGAGGCGTGAAATGCGTGAAATTTATTTTAACATAAAGAAAAGAATACACGATTAATTCGGTGGAATTAAGATGAAGATATAAAGCCGATGAGTAATTGGTCATTTTTATTAACAACACCGTGTTTCATGGTTCCGATTGTTTTTTTTTTTAGGAAATGTGATACGATGCGAAAACATTTATCTATGTACAAAACATAATTGAGCTTCTGTTGTTGTTTCCTTGTATGCTCGATGGTATAGAGGAAAATATGTTTTCTTTTCAACGAGGCAACTCAAGCTTACACTTCATGAAATAACTCATTTATCATTTTGGAAAGCATGCTAATGCTGATAATGTGTTGTAAATTATAATTAAATTGTGTATAATAATGTTTTAATTGATATTGGATGCTTGTTTTCAAATGTTAATTATTATCGGTGACGACCACAACGAAAACGAAACGATCCTTAATAAAGAATCTTCGCCGGTATAAAAAAACCACACTGAAGCATTTGGCACGAGATAAGATTCAAATTCGATGGTGATTCTTGGTTTCGGTGTTGTTTTCACTTGGTCAATGTATGATTTAAAAATAGGCAACAAATGTCGTCATTATTGAATGATAAAGATGAGATGATCTAAAAATGACTTTACATTTTATTCAATAATATAAAATTGGTTAGCGGCCAATGATTTCCCACATCATCACTGTGCTATTATTGTTTTTGAACCATTGAATCAATTACAACTCATCGGCAATGTAGCATAGTTTGCTGCCCGAATTGCCAGTGATATTTGAGACAAGTATTTGTTTTGTTGTGTCGATTGTTGATTAAATTAGTCAATAATTGGACTTTAATTATGTTTCTTTTTTCGCTCTTATGTTCTCCTTCTAATCATCAAAATATTTTCGAAATCATAGTTCCGCATTCATACCTCGATTGCCTATTTATATTGTTTTTCTATGTGATTTGCACGCAATTCGTAACAACCTTGAAACAATTTCATCGTGCGCACATGAAATCGCTTTTTCAAATGATTGAACCTTTTCAACAATACACGCTTCAATTTGAAAATATTTCTACCTTCTTTGACGAAACTGTGGAATGCTAAATGTGCGATTTGACACGAATTGGTTCGCTGTTGCTCTTTTTCTCTCTCTCCCATCCGATGATACAAATATCGAATCGAACGTTGTCGTGCAATTTTAATTGCAATCAAATGTATTATTCTGTTTTGTCTTTATCGCGATATGATGATATAAAATTGAATCGATTATATTACGAGAACATGAGAGAGAAAAAAACGGCTCTGCCTCTTACCATTCGTCAGCAACAATGTAGCCTCATGAACGCATCTTCATCGACTCAAAGCAAAAAAAAACAATTCTTTTATATGTTGCGATGATTCTGCCAACATTACAAAGACTTTGAGTAAAAGGACAAAACAGAAACATAAAAGAACGAACTATGTCTCTGGACTGTTGGTGAATATTTCAATTTTGTCGCATAAATTAGAGATTAAAAGTAGCGAGAGATACTTTTGCTTATACGGCCTACGGGCAATGCATGAATGTACTTTTTGATTGGATGATTTCAATAAATCAACATCGATTATTATTAGCAAAATCATTTTCGATGGAACTTAAAACTTCTGAGATTGATTCTTTTGCTTGATGGTTTAATATGAAGCAAAACAAAAGTCATTAGCATTAAATAACAATAATAATGCTGCTGCTGCTGCTGATGCTGTTGTTGATGTTCTTGTTATGTGAAGATGAGCCAATTGTCAGCGAGCACAATTCGTGTTTTGTAAAACTTACACATATTTGTCCTATAGAAAATGTGTGCATACATATATAAGTATTTTCATTCCAGAGAGATTTATCTCTGGAGTATAATTATTTGTCTGTCGTAGACCGAATTCAGACATAGTCATTCCTGAGTGGACAAACTCTATTCGTCTTTATAATGTGGATGTATTCGCCTGGATTAAAAATAGCAACGAAACAATCCAGTTCGGATAGCATTAAATAATATGTTGTAGCGTGTTTAGTTTTTCTATTATTTCTCTCTTTAAAAAAAACGAAACAAGTTTTGTGGCGTTATTCTTTGCATCACTGCAAGTGTACTATGCACAAACACAGAGATAAATCTACTCTGGCAGTCACTGCATGCAACACACACACACATATATAGATGAAGGAATGCATCAATAGGAAAATTATAGGAACGAGAGAAAAAAGACACCGACGAAACGAGCTCTTTGTGCCCGAGAATCGACTCATCTTCATTCTTATTTTTCCATCCGAATGTTCACTCTATTTGCGGCTGAGTGGTAATTTTAAATGAAATGTTGTCACCGTACTCTCATCTCTTAAGTTCTATGTACATTGTCTTATGTATTTGTTGTATATGATGCTTAACGTCAATCGTACGGCACCCGTACAAACGTCAAATGCGTAATATGTTTCGTCGAAGTGGTTTTTATTTTTCATATTAAATTCACATTTTCCTGAGCACATTGCACATGATTTAATTAGAAATAGAATTTACGTTGAAGTAACAGTCTAAGACGAAGACCGTGATATATATCCTTGTGTTATAAACAGACCATATACTGAGCATAGATATTTATCCGAGATATTTTGTGAGAATCCGATAATTAACGCAGCAGTCCATGCATTATTGCTCCTTCTAAACGAAGTGTGTGTGAGACTCGAATTGGCGTGTGTACCTTAAACACAATACGATGAAAGGGGTAATAATGCACAGATCGACGCTCATACTTATACACTCACACGCATGTGCTGTGCTTTATACTCACACAAAGATGCTCGCTCGTACATCGCAGACTCCTTCAAATGAATTGTGTTTAAGTCAAACGCGTCGATTCAAGTCTTGTACACAGTTCATTTAGAAGGGGCAATAATGCATGGACGAGGGGATATTCATACTAGAAAACACTAGCAGCAACTAGCATAGTACGATTAGTGTTTCTAGTGCGTGAAGTTGATTCTCAGTAAAAAAAATTATACACATTGTATATGAAGGGCCAACTTCACGCACTATAAAAACTAAATTTTTTTTGAAACTAGAAATTGCATGAATATCCTCCCGTGCATGGAGTGTTGCGTTAATTATCGGATACTCACAAAATATCTCGGATAAATATCTATGCTCAGTATATGGTCTGGTTATAAATTCATTTGGGACTCCCGAAGGTCATATCGAAACTTTCACTCATTCGCATCACTGATAATTGCAAAAAGACAGACGCACACAAAGAGAGAAAAAAAGAAAATGAGACAGAGATGGAGAGTGAGAGAGAGCAAAAGAAAATTAAGAAAACAGATAGAGTGTCGCTCAAAAAGAGCGACACAAACACCACACTTCAATTACGTTACGCTATTGCTTTAATGTATTTTTCAATGAGATATCCGATGCAAACGGCAAGCGTCGCAAACAAATATTAATTATTGCATTAAAATTTAAATATTTTTCCGACTTGGCTTGTCTTTGCATCTTGGTCGTACTTTGATGCTTCGTTACTTTTATTAATTTCCGAGTGTCGCGTTGTCGTCTCGAAAAACATACATAGCTATTACTGTTGGTTGTGCACTGCCACACAATTGCTTAAAGAAAGATTATGTTGAATGTGTCGACACCAGCAGCAGCCAAAAAGAAAACACATCGATGACGCGGAACAGTGGCAATATTAAGTGGTAAATAATTCTTGTAAATAACATTGCATGGAATAGAGAGTACGTGTGATGTGTGAAACTATGGTCATAAAAACAAATGGTTTAACTCAACGGCTGAATTTTATGATTTTAATGATGATTGTTGAATAGCTCGCGCTGTGTATGCACTGTGTGTGCTCCATGTTGTACCATTTCACTTTTGTGGCAAACTAAATCGAAGAGAGTGCTGCGACATATTCTTGCTTATTTTTTTTTTTAAATAGAAGAAAAAAACTTTTTGCACAATCACACAAGTTCACAGTGTGTGCATTCATTCCCGATCACAAATTATATTGAGATATTTTCCAGTGAGATGAATCAGCTCTGGCGGCTATCATCAGGCGCTGAAATGAACACAATAGAATGGATTGCTGTAATGTTGAACCCAATGGAAGTGTTTTTGCTTCTATTGTTTCCATTTCAGCGCTCGACGCTTATTCATCTGGCTGAAAATATCTCAATACAATGTCTATTTCCGATATGAAGGATTGTTCACGAAATTGTTATCTGGCTTCAAAGATGGTGATGGTGCGCAGCACAGTCACAACACATAATCGTCGTCATCGTCTCAGCCAATCGTAAGATGCAATCTTACGTTTCGTTGGTGAATCTACCACTTCACTCTGTATCTAATTTCATCCCCCATTTTTTCATTCTTCTTTGGAATCTACACGTTGTGTTCTATTTCATATTTGAAAAAAAAAAAAAGATCGATGTTAGATAAATATGGCAATTAAAAAAAATACACGATCTATGATAAATAAGATAATTGTCGGAATTCTTAATGAAAGACAGAAACACAAGCAACAATTTCATGGTGTATGTGCTCGAGATTAATTGTTAAGAACAAATGAAGGCAATAGTTCTCAAAATCAAAAGTTGACGTTATTTTTAATACTTTTGCTCCAAAGCGTATGTCATTCGGAATTAGTCATAGAAGCATATAAAAAATACCTTACGCGAATTAATAGCACTCAACTAAACCAATTTTAAGTGACATTTTATGGCCAACATTTGATACAACTCCATCATATATCGTTCACTTTACAAGTTTAGCCGATTGTGTTGACCATCAATTCAATAAACTTACAATATTTACATTTATTCGCAATTTTAGGTTCATTTTTTTCGCATTACGAAATGTTTACGCTTAGGGTGTTTACGCATACAAATCGGTAACATATTTTAATTGTTCACATGTCCTAAATAATTAATAAAGCAGAAATTCATGACAATAGGAAACCAAACAATATCTAAAATCAACATTCTATTACAGGTTAGGTACATATATTCAACCAAGTTTAAAAACATTCATTTAAAATATTCGATTGGTGAAGAAGATTTTTTATCGACGGATAATCAATTTCACTTTGAACATACAGTGGATGAATTACACGCATTTATTGCAATATCAATGAATGCAATTTCATGAAATGTTCATTTTTGCTTAAAGCAATATAGGTTAAATGAATGTTTGTCTCTTTGAAAATGATGATACCCCATCGGGCGAATGTATGGAATAAATATGTTTGCAGCATACACAATCATAGCAATTGACCGAAAAAACCCATGACATAAATTCCCAGAATTGCGTTGAAATTTCAGCTTAACCAGTATTTGACAGAACAAAAAATATATTTACATACGGTGTCGAAACAAATAAAAGCTTTATTTAACAAAAACTGGATCGCTTTATTGAAACTATGCTCGGTATTCTAGCCATCGTTCGTTTAATTGATTGACACACACACAGAGAAAGAGAGAGAAAGAGAGAGAGAGAGAGAGAGAGAGAGAGAGGATAATAGCGAAAGCGCGATAGAGAAAAGAGATGGACAAATTAATTGAAAGGGTCTCCATTTCCTCTATTCTTTCAAGAATTCTTCTTCAACCTCCAAAGGCCAATCAGTAGTGCCAATTTGTATTCAGTTGAATTCAAAATAATATTAAAGAAAAGTCAGAAAGGTTCAATTGTTCTGGATTCTATCAGTCACCGATCGTTATCCTCATCATCATCAGCAATATGAATTTTTTCGTGCTTTAATGGATTCTCGTACAAATCAAATACATTTTATAGTGCAATGAATATGTATCATTGTGCACAGAGGCATATATATGCGGCATTTGGTAAGCTAACATACTCCATGAAAAATCAGTGCAGATTAGAGCTGAAAAAAATGTATCGAGAATAGATTTGCAGTGACAGTTAGAATTGTAGAGAGCTATAGGCAGCAGGAAAACCAATTTATAGTGGAAAATTGGCAGAAATGGTGTGAGCGATGTGTTTGTGTATATGGAGGAATGCTGTTCGCTAAAAATATTTCACATTTGAATAAATTAATTGAATTGAAGCAATTTTTCGTAAGAGGCATTTTCAGTCTGCTATCGTCAGCGATCGCTGCAAACAGGGAGAGAGACACTGACACATTCACAATGCATACAACATTGTTGATGGCAAGCATTTCTAGTTAGATGTTGTATTTGTTGAACGACGACGACAAGATATTTTTTCCCATCATTCTATTGCCACTTTTTCGCACTACCATGCAATGTGTTCGCTCGATGAATATCAGCAGCAAGTTGTGTGTGGTATGTGTGTGTCTATGTGTTCCTATTCTCTTTTTTTTCTTTGCACATTTACGTTAGCAATGTTGCACATAAAAGTGTCATTCAAAAACACCGACTACAATGCACTTGCATCGCGTTAGATAGTATGAAATTTCACCATGTGTAAAGAGTCGAATTGAAAATGGTCCCTTTTTTTTTCTCGTGTGTTGGGATAAAGTGAGCGAGTTTTGTGCAAGAAATAGAAAAAAAAATTATTCACTGCGACAATAACAATGAAATGAATAGAAAAATGAAAATCTACAGTCTGGAAATGGAAGCGTACATACCTTGTATACGAGGGTTGCTCCATAATTTTTTTTAAAAACATATATAACACAGTTGTTTTTTGTCGAAAATGGTTTTATTGTTTTTCAAAATATTCCCCGAGATGATCGATACACTTTTGCATTCGATGAAACCATTTGTCATAGCATTCGTGCCACTCCGAAACTGATATCTCCAAAACGTGTGTTTTGAACGCTTCAACTGCTTCTTCTGGTGTCGAAAATCGTTGACCACGTAGTTTTTTCTTCACGCTTGGGAACAAAAAAAAGTCATTGGGTGCCAGGTCAGGACTGTACGGTGGATGACCCATCAGTTCGATGTTTTGACCGGTCAAAAATCGAGTAGTTTGAAAAGATGTGTGAGAGCTCGCATTATGGTGATGAAGAATTATTTTGCGACGGTGGTTGTTTTTTCTTATTTCACCAAACACTTCGGGCAAACAAATGGTGGTATACCAATCAGAATTGACGGTCTTACGATCCTCTAGTGGAACGGTTGCCACATGACCACTTCTCCCGAAAAAACAGGCGACCATTCGCTTCGAAGTGCTTCTTGCTCGAACAACTTTCGTTGGGTTATCTTCATTTTGGAAGACCCATACAGTCGACTGCTGTTTCGTTTCGGGCTCATAGGCATATATCCACGATTCGTCACCAGTGACGATTTTATTAACGTCTTTTGAAGCACCACGATTGAATTTCTTGAGCATTTCTTTACACCAACTCACACGAGCCATTTTTTGTTCATCGGTCAATTTATGTGGGATCCAACGAGAGCAAATCTTTTTTACGGCTAAATGTTCATGCAAAATTGTATGTATGCTGTGGGATGAAATGCCCAAAGATGCCTCAATCTCACGGTAGGTCACATGACGATCTTCCATAATCAGTTTTCTGACAGCATCGATGTTTTGTGGCACAACAGCCGATTTTGGACGACCTGTATGAAACTCGTCTTTGAGCGAACTACGACCGCAACGGAATTCTCGGTACCAGTTATAAATTGTCTGAAGGGTTGGTGCTTCATTGCCAAAGGCCAAATGAAGTCGATCGAAACACTGTTGTTGAGATAATTTACTTCGAAAATCGTAGTAAATCATTTTACGAAAATCTTCACGTGTAAAATTCATTTTTTTGTTGAGTCGCAGTTTACCAGTCACTGTAAACAATACAAATAGCGTTCGTACGACAAAAGGTTCAGGGCACGAATACATACCAAAACATCAAACTTTACGAATATGACAATGGTTTACATCGGGCAACACTATAAGTACCATTTTAAAAAAAATTATGGAGCAACCTACGTATACTGTGTACAGATGCGAAAAGCAAGGACACAATAGAGAGGGTGCAAAAGAAGCCATTATGATTATTTCACATGAGATTTGACGTTTCGGAACAATGTACGCAAACCAATCGGATCGTTTTGACAGATCAACTGCTAAATGCTGAGCAAAAGAAATAATTTTACGTTGCACTTACAAAACAAAATGTGTGTGTGTGCACGCTTTTTTATCGTTGTTCGAAATTGAACGAGACACAAA
Source organism: Contarinia nasturtii (assembly GCF_009176525.2). Classification (NCBI taxonomy): domain Eukaryota; kingdom Metazoa; phylum Arthropoda; class Insecta; order Diptera; family Cecidomyiidae; genus Contarinia; species Contarinia nasturtii. The sequence continues at coordinate 4,797,495 of NW_022197768.1, forward strand.
ATGAATAAAACACCGACTATTATTGGCTTCTGTGAGCTAGTCAGAATGGGAAGTGTCATTCAACTAGAATCGCATTCAATTTATTTGCGTCGCGAAAATTTACTACCTGTACAATCGTAAACATCGATAATAATATTTATGGCTTGAACGAAACAAATCTGTTTCACTCACATGCAAAACGAAAGCAATGTGACAATCACATTCTATTCAAATGTCCATGTGCACATATTCACACGCACATTCATTCTGAACGAGCACAGATTCAATCAATTCTATCCCATTTTACGAAAAAAATAGCTTTTAGACACTTTTTCTCTGCCGACTCTTTTTCGTCTAAAAATATAAAATAGACACACACCCATACACACTGCACATTCACTGCATAAAGGGCAGACAGAACGGTGAAACAGACAATAGCTTCACCATGTGTGGCTTTTCAGCTTCGATTGGCTGAAGAATGATATTAACAACAACCAAATGATAAATCGAGTCGAATCGAAGATTTTTCTCTATCGATTCGAAAGTTCAAACCAAATGGCAACGATGGCAAATTTCCAAATTAGTTCCTAGAACTTGATTTCAAATACTCTACCGTTTCTTCTTTTTTTTCTCGTTGTCGGTATAGTTCGCTCTTCTTCCAAAAAGTGCTTTCATTCACCATTTTCTAGCTTTCGTCCAAAAAAACACATTAACACCATTTCAAAACTGTAATGAATAGGTAGCTGACAAAAACACCGCAAGCAAGATATCTATGGAACAAAACATTTGAAATGGTTTGCCAAGTTACACGAGACTAGAAAAAAGAGGAAAACGTTCACTTAGAGGCATCCGTGAATGGTCATGATAACACCACTGTATACACTGAATAGCAATGCGAAATGAAATGAAATGATCTGAAGTTCATAGGGATATCACCCATATGTATCCGTTCATTGACAGTTATGGATGTGCAACCGTATCTGCGGATATATTCACTCATACGTGGAATCAAACGGATATGTGTCCGTATCAGTGTATCTAGAGATAGATCTGTTTGAAACATACCTTCTGACCTGGGTCCGAGTTGGTCGTGTTATTGTGTTTTGAAAAGACCATATTACCACTTTATATTTTTGAAAATCTTTGAAACTACCCCCACCTTGGATATGTTATAATAACAACATGGGAGCCAAAAATTTGCTTAACATTTCTGAGGAATAACTTTTTCGAGGCTGCACTGTATAAAATGTCTGCTATTATGGATACATAAAATTGATATGTTCATTTTATGCCCATGAAAACGATGTAATCTGAAGTGTCAAAAACACAAGCAACCAATTTTCAATGTATACAGTCAAATGGAGACTAAACCACAAAGATGAATGTAACGTGAAAGTTATTAGGTTCACCATCAAAAACGGACCATTTTCAAGAGCAAACATTTTATTTATTCCCGTCATATGTGTATTTAAATATAAATGGCAACAATTATTCTCTAAATGTTATCGTTCGTCAAACAAATTGCATTTGGTGAATGTCATTCATTTATAGCTGTATTCTCTATTCGATTGAAAGGGTTAACTTTTGCACAATTTCAGTGCGGTGTGATGAGAATCTTCGGGTTATTTAAGCGCACCAACAGCGTTCAAATTGATTACTTCATGTGACAGCGAATATTTTATAAATCAGCGGGACATTGTTTGGGATTTATTTAAAATATTTATACGGATCCGAACGTTCAACCAAAATTCGTTCATCCAAAAGCAATCATTCAATTTACGAACTGAACCGGCATTTATATTTTCATCTTTCATTCTTGACGTGCACAGTGAATTCGTATGTTTTATTCACTCTTGGTCCAAATAATATCGCTAATGACCCAATTTTTCTGACACACTACGAATACAGTAGGATGTGTATAAGTGACGTCAGTGGGAAGGTGAATCGTTTTCCGTTCTTTTTAAACAAAATTAAGTTACGGTGTAATTTATAGCACTATATCTTGTCAAATTTACTGTTATCTTTAACAAACCATATACTCTTTGGTGCAACGCAGAATAGATAAATTGATTGATCTGAAAAAAATAATTATGTTTTCGCTCTCGGAGTGTCATATGGGTGCGTTGTCAATTTATAAATTTCGATGTCAATTTTTGAATTTTATTTTAATATTTTCGCATTTTTGCAGCCGCAAATTGGCCGTGGACCGTTTAATTTTCTACTGAATGCCTAGGTAGGCTAGGAGAGAGGGTAACGCACTTGTTTATTTATGTCGATTAATGGTTGAATGTTAATGGACGGAACGGCATAACAGAGATTGAAAAAGATTCATTGATTTTATGCTATTAAAACACAATCAAGTGGGTAGATGAATCGATGAAAAATATGAAATGCTAACGCAGTGAATTTAAAATGTATGAAGAGACAGACACACACACACAGAGAGAATGCATACCACGATGAATCAAAATGTTGGCTACATTTTTATGACATCGATTATATTTGGTTTTCAATTCTAAGTCGTTCAGCGGAAATGAAAAAAAAAAAAAACAATAACGAACATATTTTTGATTCATTACGTTTGTTCACTTGTCCCTTTCTATCCCCCTTATATCCTAGACAATCGACAGCCCATAAATGCCGTTAATATTACCAGCGATAAAAATGAAAAATGCGTAAGAACATTTTGAATGGAATGCATTTCGAGTAAATCTCTGTTAAATTGTTAAAATTTCTCAAACAATCATCGTTCATTCCCTTCCATAACCATTGATAATGCTCTTCAAAAACTACAATCCGGATTGAATTCCCCAATATTTCATTAAACATATGAAATGCTTTTTTTCCGTTTCTTCATTTTTCGCTCTCACAGAAATTCCTTTAAAATAATTTGGTTATTTTCTTTATATATATTTTTTGTTGTTCTTGCTTTGTCTTGCCGTTTTCCGGTCTTGTTTTGTGTTGGGTATATTTTTGTTTTGTTTTTACTTTTTTTTATCTTTATTAAGATAAAGGAACAAATACATATAAAAGTAAAAGAAAACGACAGGAGGAGAAAGCGAAAAGAAAAAATATAAATAAATATCATTAGCGAACAAAAGTTGCTATTAAATCATGTAAAAAAATTCTGTGCCGGTTATTTCATTTGTTTGCGTGCACCAGCAACATTTGACTTATTTATGGAACATTTCGGTTATCTCTTTCTCTCCATGAGTTGTTGATTTTTGTCATTTTATCCACCAGCGAAACGAACAAATATATACATAGACGACAAAGATACATAGGAAGCAAGAGAGACAAACAGAAAAATAGAGAGAGAGAGAAACCCAGGCCCAGTGGTCTCATACACAAAAAAAACTTCCTATTAATTTCCATCGCATCTCCTTCGCTTGTGCATTTTTTCCCTTCTCTCGGAATAAGTCTTGGTAGCGATAGCAATGGTAGTAACAGTAGTCGTTTCAAACGGAAAATGTTTGCTGTGACTTTTCTTTCGGTCGGGCTATATGTTCATTTTTTTTTGTTTTACAATGTGATTGTGATGTATAAACATTACATATAACTTTATCTAACGACATTTAAGAGCTAGATTTCGCTGCTTGTTTTTGTTATTACTTTTATTTTATTTTGAGAATCTCGATTTTCTTGCTTTTTATAAATAGACATTTTTTCCCAAAATATTTCATTTTTATTTATCGTCGTTCCAAGAGAAAGAGATATATAAAACTTTGGCCCTTTTCATCATCGTTAATATGGGTGTTCATGTATTTCAGTGGGAGTATATCAAATGCGAATCTTCGGCTATGAAAAAACGGCAAAATTTTAAAGTAGAAATCAGCTTAAGATGACTAACAACGCATAGAGCATTTTTTCGGTCAACAAGCATCCGTCAAAAGAAAGAAAAACGTTCACCGTAATTTAACGTAATAAAATTTCACACAAGAAATGAAGAAAGAAAAATAAATGAAATCAGATGAAACAAACGGATACTAAACATATGATAAATTGAGTCGCTGAGAACCAAAAGTTCCATGAAAATAGTTGGCAAAAAATGCGATCGCCTTGCTTGGTATGGAATTGTCAGAACTGAAAATATGACAAAAGTCAACATGAAACAGAAATATGTATTGCGCAGTTTTCGCTCTGAATTATTTTGTGAAATGATTGTGGCTTCTCAAAGACGCAATTGCAGAGAATACTTTTGTTAAAATTGTTTGTAGCTTTTGTCATCAATCTGAACGATAAAAAAAAACAATGCAAAGGCGTTATCATGAGCGATGAACAAAGTCTCGACGCATAAGAAGAATGTGTGAAAAACATTCTTTTCAAAATTACTGATAGATTCGATTTCAAATATTTGTGCGAAATAAAATATTCGCTTTGTACTTTGTTCACTTTTTTAGGTCTAACCAGAGCTGTCATATTGGCACCTCAAAAGTACGGGCATTAATGAGCGTCCACACTTAATCCATATAACCTTTTAGTTTCTGCACATGAAAAAGCGGCACTTACAAAAAAAATGCCCGCACCTACGCGATGCCCACAACAGCTGTGCCTGCAACGATTTTCTGTACAACTTAATTCAGGTTAATTGAACATATTGTGGCACAACCTAACATGTCAATTTGTGTGTTGCCAAAATCGTTGATGTTTTTGAATTAAATTGATTTACAATGATGGTTTTGATTGACCCTTTTTCGAATTGAAGTTATAAACTTAAATGCGAATTTCAATCATACAAACTTGTTATGTTGCTCAAACATGCCAGAAAAAAACGAAAATTCAACCAAACAATTCTGTATGAATGAACATTTTTGGTCGAAGTGAAAAAGACAGCTTGGGTACAGTTCGATTTCTACTTCACATAAATAGTTCATTGTGTAAATGAACTGACTTGAAAATTCATTCGAAAAGACAACTGAACTATGGAAAATATCTGATAAATTACGATGACTTTGTTTGAGTTTGTCATAGCTGTGTGCCAAATAAACAGCAGAAAATTTTTGTGCGTCGTCATGACGTGGTGATACAAACGGTAAACATACAGTCGAAGAGAAACGCACTTTACCTATATATTCTTTTATCATTTCTTGCTGTTTGCTCTCCACAGCAGCGACTTAATTTTTATTTTCTGCATCGCTTCCATTCTCCACTCTTTCTCTCCCTCTCTCTCTCTCTCTCTCTCTCTCTCTCTCTCTTTCTCCCAGAATTCGTACGCCGCAATAATCGTTTATATAGCATATACATGCTATCGACGCACGTAATACACTTATTTATGTTCATTGAATTGTGGTTGATTCGCTTATCTGCAAATTAAATTGAATCACAATGAAGAAGACCCTTTCGACACTCGGCAATTATTTGCACAAAAAAAGTTTTTATCTATGTTATATTGAATACCGTTGAATACCATATTTATGCCAATAATTATTATCAACAAAATTTCATTAAAAAAAATGTGCATTTAATTTTTGTAAATTAATAGGAAGATAGTGTGTTGTGTTTCGTTGAATGCATTCTTTTTAATAAATATCTTTTACTTGAAAGATAAATAAACCAAAAAAGAAATCACACGACCATGCTTAAATCGTGCTTTAAGCATTACACAACAAGAAAAGATTGTCACACACACTTATATTTCGACAGTTTGGTTTTTTGCTCTCTTGCCGCTATCGAAATTTATCTTAATTTATTGCTAATAAAATTTTATGCAAGGGCGTGAAAATGAGCAAATTATTAAAGCATTCTTACCAGATGAATTAAAAATTGCGAAGAAAACCGGAAAACCGTACATGGTGCAAGCAACAAGTTTAAATAGCGAAGCATACTGGTGTACACATGTGTGTGTGAGAGAGAGAAAGGGTCAGTTTTTTAGTTCATTTTAAAAGATGATTGAGTTGGTGTTGCCACGAAAAATATTATTAAATTAGTTGATAAGTGATTTTGTCTCAATGACATTTATAGAATAAAACATCTACCATTAATCTGCTTCATCATTCTTTGAATTTTATTCTATTGCGTAACGTTGTGCGCCACTTTTACCATAAGCACCATTTACAGCCATTATTGAATGTGAAGCTAAAATGCTAGTTATTATTTATCATGAGCTCTTTAATTTTACAACTGCACCTGACGAAATTACCTGAATAGCTCATAAATAGATAAAGCGTTTTCCAATTCGAATCCAAGTTCAAGTCAAGTGTTATTAATTTTCAAAATCGGTTGTTCCCATTTCATTGCACTGGCATTGATAAGTTAAATCTGATGCAGTACAAATTCACGTCAAATTGCCATATGGCTTCACAAAATCGCAATCATCATTATGCATTGTCCGAAGTTATGTCTGCAACAGTTTCGCATGATTGGCTTCCATTACTAACCATATCATTAAGTATTAACAGTTCATCGTTCAAAATGTGTTCAATTCAAAAGGTGTTTGAAATTTAATTGCATACTTAAGCTAAAGTTGTGAATGATTGTTCAAATACTGTATGCGGTAAATATATCTAATGCTTCTAATGGTTTTTCCATAAAGCTTCTCTAATGGTTTTTCCATAAAGCTTAAATCCAGTCCATCATCTATTTTCATTTACATGAAAGAACACATTTTCTATAAGGTGTTTCACTTTTAAAGAAACTTAAAATATCAAAGCGGCTGAATCAATATATTATATAAATTTTCCATCCAAATATCAATTTTTCGTATTATAAAAAGCTATATAAAAAAATTCTATTTATCTCGATTTGGAAGCAGCTTTTTACAAGAAGAATATGAATCTAATTGCTTACAACATTTTCACTAGATTCATTCCTATTTAGATAAATAAATTGGAAAATATTCATCAATTACATCAATTCGTTTTTATAAATACCGCTTATTAACAGCTTGTGCATGTTACATGTGAGTATGTAATGTTCACGTATAAAATTCAATTAAATACAACAAATTGTTTCATGACGAACGCTTATAATATGCATTTATAGATAGAAGAATAGACCACACAGAGAAAAAGCAATCGGTAAATATTTACTGACTGCGTTAAGTTCCATGGGAGAATATTGTGTTGATTTTCAGAACAAAATGCCACAAACATTTCTCTTGTATTTTACCACAGCTAACGAAAATTTTACCACACGCGCTATAAACGTCAAATCGCCATGCTCACTAATTGCTTGTAACTTGTTCACTTTCACTGTGGCCTGTATTTTGTACTGTATTAATAGTCAAAATGTCGCATAAAATATTATTCAATCCACAAAAAAAAACAGTTGAACAATTAAATCCTGAAGAAGAAATTTTCCTATTTTTTCAATTTTAATTTTGATTTGGAATACGTTTCATTGTTTTTAAAATAAAAAATATACATTTTTTTAATTTAAAAGAGAAATAAAAACTATAAAAATAAAGCAAAATGAATTGGGGTTGGTTTGTGATTTGAAGTTTATAGCGTGTGGTAAAATTTTCATTAGCTGTGGTAAAATAGAAGAGAAATGTTTGTGGCAATTTTGTTCTGAAAATCAACACAATATTCGCCCATGGAACTTAACTCAGTCAGTAAATATTTACCAATTTCTTTTTTTCTGTGCAAAATGGAATTTTTTTTTAACTTCAGACGATTCAATGGTATTCTCGTCCGCACTAAACTTGATAAAAATGGCTATTTTTGAAGAAAATCGCTCTGGTATAAATTTTTCGCTTTGTTGAGAGCAAATAAAGAAAGAAATATTCAAAGAATATTCATCTGAGACATATTACAATAACTATATTCACAAGTTTTTCTATGTGTTTATTTGCACGAAATCGAAGATAAATACAATGTTTTACAATATTTCTGGCTAATAAAATGGTTACAGAAAAATATCCAATCTCCAAACGAATTCTACATGATGTTGCAAGATGAATCCTTCTGCAATAGTTTTCGATTTCCACCAAGAGTTTTTCTGATTCCAACCAGAAATTCTGTCCATTCCATGCGTTTCACATTGTATTCGTCAAGAATTTTAAGTGTACTTTGATAGCGATTGATCAGCTTGTCTTGTTTCAAGTATATTTGCTCTATGAAGTTAACTGCTTGTTCAACTTTAAGCTTAAGCACTGTTTGACAAACGTTCAATTCTCCGCCCATACACGCATTAAGTTTAACGAGTATTTTTTTCATTTGGGCTGAAATTTGATCCATTTCAAATATTTCATTGTCGAATCTTTTGCGCAATTCACCGTGCTGTGTTGTGACTGTTATTATACTATTTTCAATTTCTTTTAAATGTGCTACGCCAATCGGTCGTTTATACCATCTTTTAAACGAACAAAATGCATTTAAATCCTTTGGATCGGGTTGAAAGGACATTTTCTCAATAATAACGTTCGTTAGTCTAACAACCGACATGAGCTGTTGAACATTAACTAAATCGATCACACGAAGCAGTTTTTGACGACCGTTTACATTGCCATTAGCTAATGAAATCATCAAGTCCTCCGGAATGTGATTTTCCACATTTTCGACAGTATTGCTACCTATAATTTCCTTTAAAGACGATTCCAATTTCTTTTTTAGTACATCGACTTTATTGGAAATCCTAAGAATACAATCGAAACTTGACCGGATTTCAACTTTACCTTCACCTTCAGTATACAATTTATTCAATATTGTAGCAAATGTCATTTCTTGTCCTTTGATTACCTGAATAAATAAAAGATACAATTACGTATTCAGAAATTTATTCGATATTTGCAAAAAATACTATAATACCTGAACAGAAATTGCAAATGATAAAAGCGATAAGAAGAAAAACGACTTCATACTTCTTTTTTGTTTTCACAATTATAATTTTATCAGCACAAAAAAAGTAATGAGAGAGTAGCAATTATTGGACCCTTCATATATACTAATTTTGCCAGTTGTTGATTCATTTTACATTCATCTGGAATTTATAATAATAATATTGTTTTTGGTGGTTCTTTCAATCGAATTTTTTGGAAAATATTGAAGACTTCAATTTGAAGTAAGAAAAAAAGTAATTTTTCTACGTCAATATAATGTTATATCTAGGTTGTATAAATATCATTGTTTAATTACTAAGAAAAAAAAGATAAACAGAAATTAGAGTGTATGTGAGCAGATAAAGAAAACCGAACACATGTCGATTTATTTCCTGAATCGAATCATTTGAATATTCACATACATAGGGGAGGACGGGGCGAATCGCCGCACTTTTTTTTTGAGCC
>NW_022197768.1:4811696-4854410 GCF_009176525.2 Contarinia nasturtii
AAAAATCTATACTTAAAAATGGGCAGGCTCGAAAATGATTTTAGACATATGGTTCCTTGGGCAAAAATACTTGTTATGGCCCATAGTACCAGAATCGCGATGTGCCCATCGAGTAAAAATAATTGACCCACCCTAATATATATCCATAATTACCGAATAAGTATCAAAGATCGGATGGCGATAATCGGCCACACGCAAATGTTCGACAACAAGGCGAGACGACAGAATTCGACCAGAATTCCTACATAATGAATTAAATTTAAAAAAAGTCTAATTAAAATGCATGCTCATGAGAGATGATCTGGCTGTCGGCAATTACGTGTATGGCCAACGTCGTGAAAAAGAAAAACAAATAAGAGGAATAATGCGAAAAACAAACATGTTTCCAATAAATTGACACTCGTTTAATTAAGCGAATAATCCAAAATGGATTGATGGCTTAACAACCAATTTACTAGTGTAAAATGTCATATTACATGAAACTAAATCAATGATAATCAATTAAAATGAAAAATGGCGATCATTAACCAGTGGATAAGTACCGCAACTGAAATGATGCGCAAGAAAGCATGTGCAAAGAAGAGAGAGAGAGAGAGAGAGAGAGAGAGAGAGAGAGAAGGCAAATAAAAAGAAAATTTGATAATTTTTCCCAACATTGTGGGCAATTAATTAGCTAATTGACGACACAGCAGAATTCAGCGAATGGATTCGACTTGGTTATATTTTTCGTTTTTATTTTGATGTTTTGAAAATAGTGCGTCACATCTTATATGCTTCTTCTTCTTTCTTTCCTTCGTTGCCAAATGCAAGTTGGCTGTTGGTTGATGAAGAAAATTGCGATGTCGACGAAGACAATGACAACCAAACAATACATTTGGATACGTTATTTTACCGTTATGCTCTTGCTGAGTTTGCAACACCGTGTGATGCATACGAAATGTTTGTTTCATAATCAATTCTTCTTATTCGCCATCCGCATCGTCTACAAGCATATATATATAGCTATATAAGAGAAATCTAAAGGACACATTTTTCGTTTCCTTTTTTCGACTCTTTTTTTTTTGCGTGGTTGTTGTTGTTCGTCATCGTCGTCGCTTTGTACAAGCTGTGGCAAATGTGCTCTTTTTTTCGTTCTTATTCAACGTGTAATGTAATACACAATATTCTTTATTTATTTCATTCGAATGGGAATGGAATTTTTATGGGGTCAGCGATAAAGATCAAAAGTGGCCATAGAGAAAATGCTATAAACGATAAAATAGCCACGATTCATATCGATTTCAACAAGTTTCCTATTTGCAATTTGTCGAATGGACAATTCTATCGGGGTGTTTAGTCTTGTCTTATATTCTCTGTCATTTCGTCTCGTTTTATTTTCGTTCGGGTCCTCTTCCGTTTCTTTTTTTTCTCTCGGTTACTTTTCATATTTCACTATGTGTGAGATTTCACAATCACACCGTGCCAGAATTTATGAAAAATGCTTACATGTATTGCCGATTAGATTGGAATTTATTTTGGCATTCGTTCAAATTATTACTGACCGTTTGATGCCTAGATGATCGCAATAAATTGTTCAAAATTCACAACAATTTGTAGCGATTTTAGTTATTGCCTTTATGTTTATCAAAAATGTCGTCGCCTATTTATGTGTGTGATGTCATTTTTTTTTATTGTTGCTGGTTTCGTTGAATGAATGAACAGCAACAACAACAAAAAAAAATCATTCGGCATCATTAATATTACAGTGGCGCATCGTATTTGGCTATCAATGCTTTTTGATTGCCATCACATTTTCTCGAATCTACTTCATCCATGTATTCATTCTTATAAAAGTTTATTCCTTCTTTCTACATATTTAAATGCTGAGAACGAAATAATCGCTTATATATTTTTCGCATCCTCTTTACTGTTATATTCTTGCGATGTCAATGGAACTCATCGAAGTACTTGCTACAAGGTAATAGAATGACCTCGACATTGCCACACAGTACCATTTAACTAAATGGTGTAGACAATTTACGTACAGCTATACTTGACCTCTTTAACATCTGGTTTTTCTTTAACCAAAAACACACACACACACATACTTAACCCCAGTCTAATTTCAAACGGCTAGATTTAATAGTGTATGTGTCTTTAAAAAAAACGATGACGAAAAATATTGCTGGAATGCAATAGAAGCGTTCACACCTAGCAACCCGTTTGAAATTCATTTCAGTTTCAGTATTTGGTAAATTTATTTTTAATTCATCGACTAATGGCATTAACATGCCGCTTTTGCTATTCAAGTTATATTCATTGAAATTCCTCAGATGAAAATAACGGACTGTATGTGATTCAACTCAAAGTTATATTTTCGTCAGAAATGCGATTCGTTTATTACTAAATATTTTTGGAATGTCGCTTGTGTTCTTTTTTTTAATATTTGCGTACGCTGCATACGTGTACCATTATTGTGCTTGGCAACGAAGAATTTACTCAAGATACATCTTCTGTTGAAGACACAAAAATTCATTTCAATCGTTGGTCACAGTAGTTTTGCACCAAAAAATGACTAATGCAATACCACACATGGCATGAATCGGTAATAAACCGAATAAATACTAGCCAAATTTCGTTCGAAAACAAATTGATGGTGCTAAATAGGTGAAAAACCGACATTTCTCTGCGGCATATTAATGCAAAGCAATCAGTTTTAAAGTGTTGAAAATCGTCACAATTTCATGATGATGAGATGAGATGAGTGTCATATGCAAATATAGAGAAAGAGAGATAGAGGGCAGAGAGGATGATGAGCAGAAGGAGAAAAAAAAGTGTGCACATAAAATTGAAGTTAAACTGATTTCAGCATGACTTGTTCGATTGTTAGAGAGCAAATACTATACGCTAAACTGTGAACTGAGTGCGCAATGATGAGAAACGTGTATGAACCACCGCAATGAAGACAATTTATGTAAATGTTCATAAAACTGAAAATCCTGTCGTAAGCAAACATCTCGTTCGATATAAAATATCTATGTATAGCGATGATATGAGTTAGGGCACAACCAGACGCACAAAACTTATAATATCAACCATTTTATCGCCATGCAATTTGCATAATAATTTTATATTGAGTGCAGAAATTGTGCGCTGCAAATAAAAAGGAAGCGAGAAGAGTGGAAAAAAAAACCACCGAAGTGAGCAGAAATCGAAACGATTGTTGATTTTATTATAATCCTTTATGCACAGTTGCAAATTTAGTGTGGATAACCATCCGACACCGAATGCCAATTTAAAAGGGATCTTGTTGTTTTCGATTCGATTCGGTTTGAATAGTTCGGTGCATTTCACAGAAATAATTACATATCTTGCTATATGCTTGTTTTCGTCATTTAAAATATAATCTTAAGTGCTAGACAAAATTATTTCCTCAATGGTTAAACGTTAATTTGAAAAGTGGATTAAGGAATTATCGAATGCGAAAACATTTAAACGTCGAACAATTACTCCACACACACACACAAAAAAAAAACAATGAATAAAATACGATTTCTGTGAGATTATGGTGTGTCCTTTGTTCGATGCATGCGCATCGCGCTCATTTCATATCATTTCATATCATGCTGTGACTTTGACCATCCATTTTAATCGAATTTCAATGGATGCCATCGAAAGCGCGAACATTTATGACGATAATCCGCAATCAATGAGTCTTTGACTAATCATGCATCAGAATATATTGGATACATTTTTTTTTTTTTTTTTTTCATAAATGTGCCAACAAACGTGAATGGGGGATTTTCCCATTCGAAATTCAATTTTCGAATAATATTGAACACATTGTGGATAATTTCAACAACAATCAGAGCAATTAAATCTTGATTGTTCCCAATAAATAAAAGAAATGATTGACTTTACCGAGAAAAAGCCGTCGTCACAAAGTGTGCACGCTGAATAGAATGCAATGGTATGGATTCATGCAGCATCATCGCATTCAAAATTTCATTTCCAATTATCGAAAATTTTATTTACATAAATTGCATGTTGAATGTACAAAGTGATTAAAGAATGATTAAACAGTGGAAAGAGAATGAAAAAAAAACGACGAGAGAGCGAGAGAGAGAAATGTGAATAACAAAAACGCACCGATTTCCATAATGCAAATATTACCACATAATTGATGCATGCCGAACCGCATGCACGCTTCATTCCATTCTCATTTTGACACACTTTTTGGTAAACAATTTTTCTCGGTTTTTGGCTTTTTGGTAATCTTTTTTTTTTTGTTTTGGTTCGTTCGGTATTTCCATTTTACATCATCATTATTACAATGTGAGAATGTGTGATTTTTGGGCGGCACTTAGTCACCAAATCTCATTTGACTAAAACGATGCAAAAAAAGAACAGTAAAACAAGTGACCAAATTTTCCATCTTCTCTAGTCATACATTATGTACTTTGTTTGTGGCATTATTGAATTTCAAATCTGACATTTAAATGTGATACATACTCAATTCATTTCATTTCACCGAATACTTGCGAATAGCAGCAGCAACAGTGACGTTGCAACACCACAACATGAAAAGAAATGAAATAATATTACCAACAAAAGCAATAAGACACATAAATTGATAGCCAAAATGCAAATACAAAAATTGGTTAAATGGAAAGAATCACGAAATGCTGTATCGACAAACAGTAATAAATAACAAAATTCACCGTTATACCTGGGCGAAAAAAGTATGCGGTAGACACAGTTACAGCTGCCAATGTTATCTTCCTTTTTATCGATATCAATTGTTATTATTGTGTATGTGTACTATATTTTTGACTTTATTTCGCTCGCTCGCTCACTATTTCTCTCTTTCTCTTTGCGTGTGTGTCTCACTTACAATCTCTCTTTCTATCTTGACGCATCGAATGAGTCGATCGAAAGCCAAGTAAACGATTTGATCCACAATTTATCGAAATTGTTTGTTTTAATGGCGGCTTTTGGGCTCAGTTCAAACCTATTCGTATATGCTCCATAACTGAGAATACAAAAGCCAATTCATTGTGGTTAACTAATGCACATATAAATGACATTCAACTGACGTCATATGTCCATAGATGCGAAGCACACCGATATAGTACTTATGCACGCCATTTAATTTCTCTCTTTCTCTAGATGGATCTTTCTCTTTCACCGTCGCTCTCTCTCTCTCTCATTTTTCTGTTGCTTATTATCTTATTTTTATTTCGTATGATTTTCCCATCCCAGAATAAAAATAACAATAAATAAATTGAAACTGGTTTAGTAGACTTTCCAATATCTTTGGAAAGAGCCTCTATTCATCGTACAATGAAAGGAGAGTGTGTGAAGGAGATGGTGGTAGACAGAGTGCGTACGGTACAAAAACAGGCGACAACCGAGAGCAGAAAAGAAGAGAGAGAAGAAAAAAAAAACGCATAACGGTGCCAGTAAATATAATTTATTTTGGATACTTTTCCGAACGAATCGATTAAAATCGGTTTTGTTACTGGTACTGGATGTTGCATTGTTTCCCTTTGGCTTTTATGTGCCGATTTTAAATTAGCGATAATTACGTTTTCAAACCCAAGTTTATCAATTCGCGTTCCTACACTGGCCGCTACTTATTTGCGAGGAGACCAGGCAAATGAATTGAGTGATTGTACGTTGAATAAAAATTTATTCGGTTCTTTTTTGTGCTATGTGGTTGAGTTGCGACAGAATGCAATTACCGAAAAGATTCAGCTGATTAGCGAGAACAATCATAAATTCTTTTTCATTCGTTATGGTTCGTTTACGTCGATGCTGACCTTAAAAATGAAAGTTCTGCACATGTAGAATTGATTTCACCACCACGTGAGAAGAAAGCGTTGTGTCATCGGTCGATGATCGATGATTATGATGGGATGTGCTTAGTGATAAAAATCAATGAAAAACAATCGCACAAACACATTAGGAACGCTAATGACTTGCGTAGATCATTTACTGTAGTGAGATTTTTTAAAGACATTTTTACTCGTACCCAATGAAATCATGCATTGGAATTTAGAATTTTGAAAATAGCCAAATCAGTAGCTCGCTCAAGTATAAGAGAGAGAGAGAGAGAGAGAGAGAGAGAGAGAGAGAGAGGAAGCGCATGAGAGAGAGGTAAATTGAATGGGTGCACACGTGCATACCACAAAGCGCACCAATCTCTAATTTCATTTACGGAATCTGATACATTTTGGCCGCATACAAGCCCCACCAAGCACTCCCGTTCCCTGTCTAATTTGATCATTTATCTTGTGAATAATATTTATTTTATATCATCCATAAATTTCATTGAATGATATAGAGCAAAAAAGAAAATCAATAAACGCACGAATGTTGTGAGAGCACATTCACTTGTAAAATATGCGTGCCTAAATGCCACCACAATAATTCGGAAATTTATACGTTTTGTTATTGTGAGGCATTGGGGTTTGTTGAAGCGCGTTTACACGTTATTAACACTATACTCTTCATATCAATGAATGAATTTTACCGAAAAATTATTCATATTAGGATTTAAGTGCTTCTTCATAAGTGGTTACTGTTTGTGCGCATATGAACATAATCTCGTTCTATTCCTGATACTCTATACATACCATTACAATATTCCATCGGTATCAAGTGCACGAATAAAAGCATATCAACATTAATAATAATCCTTCGTTTCAATGTTTCGGTATTTCACTCATTCGCTCGCAAGCTCTTATAACAAAATGTTTCGCAATGAAGCATATACACAAACATTGGATCGCGTATGGAGCGCGAAGAGAAAAAAAAGCGGTGTAATCTCTTTTTTTAATGTTCAAGATGTAAAATACATTGCTCTTCTTTTTTCCCTTTTTTCAAATAATTTACCCATAATTGAAACGACTTTTTAGCATTACTCTTTCTTTTATTTGCGACCGTAGTTCTTTTTTTCTTTCATTCTCTACCTAACGTAGGTGAGAGCTATGCACAGTGAACACAAATTATCGGTTGAAAAATTGGCGCACGGAAAAAAGCCAAAATGAGAAAAAAAAGAAACCAAATCGCAACACCAAAAGAAGGCTTGAATTCGCCTGAATTTAATTCAATGGCTGTAGCTGTTCGTTTCGTATGGTTATTAATTTCAATGATTTGGGAGCATGATTTTTACTTTTTGGTCAATTTTATTTACGGTTTCTTTTTTCCATCTTGCATTTGATTTACGTCATCACATACCAAAGTGTTCTTTTTTTCTTCTCTCGTTTCGCGTTCTTTTGCATTCAATGTAAACAATATGAATTCAATTCATACAAATTTAAATAAGACCACATCAGCCATCGGTTGCATTGTATGGACGACGACAATAAAATGAACCACTCCATGTATGGAAAGGCTCTCACATGTGCATTTCGTGCGTATCGCATATTGATATCGCGACAATCTGATGATTTTGTTGAACGATATGTATTTGTGCAGAATGCCGAAAACAGCAAGAACTTTCTCTGACTTGCCAATATTTTGTGCAATAAGAAGGAGTATAAAAAGAACTGGGCTTGTTTGTATCATAATCACCTTAATTCATTCGCACACACAAAACAACACACAATATTATAAGAAATTATATTGCATTACAACAACAAAAACGGAGTTAATAGGCCATCGCGTATAAAATGCGACGAGTACGTGCTATTTCCATTTTGTGTACATTTTTTTGTTATTATTTTTTTTAAAAGAAAAATGTTTATCGTAGTCATTGACTTCATTCAATGGCATTTTTTCCAACACTTTTTTAGCATACGATCGCTACTGCATGAATCGCCTTAGTTTATAACCATTTGTTTTGAATACATGCGATCACATTGTGATGTCGCTAATTTATTTCACATGATTCTTTTCTTTTAAAAATACATTTGAAGCTTCTTTCGTTGGACAACTCGTTTGGTATGTATGGCACGTTTTCATGTAAATATGGAAATTATAACTCTAGGTTACTAACGTTATAATAACTAACGCCGAATGTGTGCGTATGAAAGCGGCTGATTATTTGATGCTGTTTTTTAATTTTGGCGCATTTTTTTCAATAAACTTTCATTGTTTCATTTAAAATGCATGTCCCCTTAGTGTTTTTTCAAATTTTTCAAACATAAAATTCGATACAAAAACTTTGTAATCGCATTTATTCCTGAAATGTCACTTCTATGCATGAATTTCGACGTATATATTGGATGACCAAAATTAGAAATTAAAGTGTCCCGCAGTGCCTGCAGTGGTGTTTTTTTAACAAATGTTTCAAAATCATTGGAAAATTAAAATTAAAATTTAACAGATAATAAAAAGGTAATTTAAATAACTCTAAGGATTTATTTATTGATGATAACGTTATCTGACGGTATGCTCTTCTGTAAAAGAACTGAAACTTTGCACAACTTGAGTTCGTTTATCGAGAGAAATCATGATTATTAAAAAAAAAAAAAAAAAAACAGTCAAATAATCAAAAGATCAAATGCATCGTGTGCAATTGATACATTAAATTGTTATGTACGTATGGATACATCAAGTTATTGCTCTCGTTTTTTACGACGAATCGAAACAAAAGTTCTTTGAAACATATTAAAACAATCAGTTCAATTGTTTTTCGTATTTATTGGCAAGTACTCAGTTGTTGCAAATAAATGAAACGAACAAATGAAAATGTATTCGCCAATTGTGAAATAAGAAAAATTGCAGCGAACGAATTGATGATAAAAAAAGGTGCAATGAATTGGCTAAAATACATTCACGCATGCACTAACATGCGATACGATGTGCGCATATTTTAGAGTTTGACCTAGATATTTGTTGTTGACTTCTTCTTTGCCTTATAGTTACATTTTGAGTTTTTTTGTTGTTGTTGTTGTTATTCTTCGTTGATTATTATTGTTATTTAAATAAGTACAACGTACACCTACGACGGGGAAATGGAAAGCATCTCTTAATACGCTTACAATATGGATATGAATGAAAATGCAGAAATTTTTGTTCGTTCGTCGTGTGAGTGTGCTTTTTTTATATTTTGAAATGTTGTTGTCAACACTTGAAATGTTGCAAAAATCGGAGGCAAGCACGATTTATTCTGTGTGTTACAAAATTTTTTTTTACAATGAAGTCATAGCAAAAATTGAGGAAGTAATAAAAGTTTTATTCATCCATTCAAGACTAACAGCGCGACTCTCTGCATCGAATGGCACAAAATTATGTTTTGTATAACAACAACAAAACAGAAAACACATGAAAAACGATGCTGATTAAGTACTCAAGTCAACGATCCAATGTAAAATTTGATGGGAATAAGAGAGAAAGAGAGAGAGAAACCATTAATTCTTCGACTTTTGGAAGTACTATCAATATTTGATTATTTCATTCATGTTCAAGCTGTAGGAAATTGTATTTTTGCCCGCTCTATTCTTGTGCTTGTGAAAATTTCTTATCGAAATTAAAGCAGAAAATAGATTCAACAAAATATTGTATATGTTCGACATAAAATATATACATGCAATAAGAGTATTATCCGTGCTCTTGGATTTTGTTGTGAAACGTTCAAATAGTAAACAATGCACATAAATAAATAAACTCGCTTCCGTTCACATATTATAATCGCCAACAGGAGAAATAAACATATAATCTGTTCACAGCTTAAATGCACTTGCCAACAATGTATAGAGGGAGAGAAAACGATTCTTCACAGTTCGTCGTGTCGTAATCGTTGCATGATGAATTTCCCGTGTTGCCATTATTTGAAAGCGGTAAGTGATCTGAGTGAGGCGTTTATTTGGATGTATTCATATCAACATTTTGTGGCATTACTGAAACGATATTATTGTGTTTGTGTGTGTATGCTTGTGCGAGTGAACAAGCGTAAGTATGAATTGAGCAAACGCCAAACGGATGACAGAAGTGTATGGCACACGAATTCTGGTTAGATGATTCAACACCTTTGTACGCGTCCCATTTGACTTTAGGGGTGACAATTTCCGACGAGCAAAAATTCTTGACTGCTTTTCCCTTAACTGTGATATGAAAATGCTGTTGCAATTCAAACGGCAATGCACATATCGGTGTATGTGTGTCTTGATATGACCGAATTTCAATGCGCTTTGAATTTATGTATTGGCAACGTTGAGGGGATATGTAAAGAGGAAGCGGTCATACTATTTCGTTTTATATGAGCGTCATATGTTTAGGTACCCATTGAATATTATGTGGTGATTCAGTTTCCATTTAAATTATTCCTGTCGATTCATGCACACATACTTTAAGCCACAAGTAAAGTCACACACACACACTTACGCCGCACATTCAAATGCAAATGAATCTTGCACTGAAAATAAACGCACAAAAATACAAATAATCAGATGTTAAATACGAAATAAATTTTTGTTATCGTTGTGTTTTTGAATTTCATTTGAAATATCCAAAACTGGTGTGCGGTATTCTTCAGCCATTTCCATTTTGTGTATGCCTTACTGCTTACATGTTATTTGTATTTCATGTATATCGTTCGATTGCAAAAACGGTATCATAATTTGTATCATTGTATAGTGAGACAGAAATTTAAATAATTGCATGAAACCGTTTGTTAAATACCATTATTTCAACTGACAAAACAGAAATGGCAAACCATCGAAAAGTATTTCAGCAAGTAACCAAAATAATTTGATATAATTTAGTATCCAAAATCGATTGACGACAAAAGAATCGTATACGTTAAAAGTAACGTAAGTATCAAGTCTCGACAATTGCGACAAGAAAATCTAAATATGATCCTCAATTCGTCTTTCATTCTCTGTAACACTATGCACATTTAACGAACCATATTATATGGAAATATACACTAAATTTGCGGTAAAAGTAAAATTACCCATCGTCCTTCACACACAGCTTCACACAGGATATTCATTGACAATGGCGCTTTAAGCAATTCGATTTTCGTAATATTTACATTCATCTACATGAAGCGAAACGAATCACTACTCCTTGTCCACACACACTATCACACAAACATCTGCATATTCATATGGTACAATGGCCATCGAGGTGATGGCAATGAAGATACGTCTACAGAGCTCAAGCTTTAAGAACATTGAACATTTTGTATATAATTTTAAACAGTGGCACTAAAGCATGTTTAATTCATGTAATTCAAATAGAATTCAAGTGAATTTCCGAAGCGCACGTACAATGTACGCAAACAATTTAAAGTTCCGACAACAACATCAACTGCATCAATATATCCCTCCATACCACCACCCGGCGAAAATGAACGAACCGCATCCCAACTTGCAATTTTATGCAATAACACTTGCAGCGGCACACAAAACATTCAATGTTAATAATAATGGAATCAGGTCTGTATTCGATTTTGTCAGTTTTAGACAATATCCAAATGGTGTTTCATCGATCCAAACGACATTTACCAAATACACACAACATATTAAGTGTTATGTTGCATTTTGTTTGGCTTGTACACAATGTACACAAATGTTGTTGTGCCGTAATGTGTATTTGTGTGTGTGTAAGAGAGAGAAAGAGATATAGTTTTCATCTTAACGATGTGTTGTCGCAGTTAAATAACAATCCACCGCCGAATGCAATCGTAATAAATGGATCGCTCATTAAATGGGGTAAACCTATGGTGAAAATTTCAACGATATAATGTAAGAGAAAGGATGGCTTGTCAAATAGCGGTCGATGTCAAATTTCAAAAAATGCACACAATCTCCGGAATTTTTTTAAAAAATGACACGAAAAATTCTAAAATACGCTTAAACTATCGTTAATGGTATTTAGCTTTATATGTTTTATTGGCAATATCAGTATTAGAAATTTTATGGAGGGTCCGATTTTTTCGCCTTTGAACCAGAATGGTTTCTTTTAAAATTCAATCGCTGTCCGATTCCCCCTTTACTTTATATGTGCACGTCAAAGACATCACTGATTACAGGTCACGAATTTCAGATTGCATAGTACTACGACTAAATGCTCCATGATCGTCGAAGCGAATTGAGTTTCTGTCTGTTTTTCTGTGTGCAATTGAGTTTGAAAAAAAAAAAATTCCATAAAGAAATCCTGAAGTGAAAATAAAGTTATAATATTTGTGATTTATGAATTTGAATTCGTCCATGTGAGAACAGTATATATGCTAATGAACTTCCGTGGATTCAACAAGTTGCTGCGCATATTCTCTTACTTTCAATAAAACTATTCTTTTTTTTTCGTTCAGGTTTTCATAAAGTCAAAATTATAATTAAACTTGAGAACGGAAAACAGTTTTCAAACTGCCAATTATATGAGTTGAAGTTGTTCCGCCTGTTAATGCATCTTGATAATATAAATGCAAAATTTACTTGAAAATCCAGTCTCATCAATTTGAGCAAATGCCACGAATGATGAGTTCATAGATTTTACGATAAGGATAATAGACAATTTTATTTATATAAAATTGTTGACAGAAATGATTCATTGTACAGACATTTATAAAAACATATCAAAATTAATTTTATTTGCGTTTTTTCCATTTTGCTTTGAAAAGTATCATAATAATTGAATAATTTTATAACTTGATTGGCATTGAACTGTAGAAGAGAAGGTGTGTTTGTGTGTTTTTTTTTGTACCCTGTGACGTTTGACCACACATCGTATTTTCTTCAATGGCAGAAAATAAAACCGGTTGATGCATCAGTGTATGCGTTTGATGGAAAATCTGACGCGTCTTGAATTGTGTCATATGTATGATCAAGATTACCATTTGATTATTTGGCTGTATAGAAAATCAAATGTGAATAACATTGTCGTTTGTTGTCACAAATTCTATTTATGCGCGACTCAACACATTTACATAAAATGACAGAGTCACATGCTCTACTGTGTCTATTTGCTAAAGTAAACAGTTCAGCTATGTACGTGTATTAAAAAGAGATTTGTGAAACACAAAAACACTTGATTTGACTATGATATTAATTAGCAATCACGATCATCGCATGATTATGTTTATAGTCATCATTTATAGCTTCCCCTCTTTGTTCCCCCGGTCTATCTCTATTTATTGCTTAACTGTCGTTGCTTGTATTCTGCATGTTTTTGCTCTTTAACTGTTGGCATAAACAGACAGCGAGACAAAGCGCTTTTTAATTATGCATCGATTACGTAGACTCCAATTTGTAGTTAGCATTCATCTGCATCATCCAAGTAAATTGTGTGTGTGTTTGTATGTGCGTGATCGCAAGTGTAAAGGCGCACGGACGCGTCTTAGCGAAATAAAAATGCAAATGCAGAAAAAAAAATTGTGAATACGCAACGAATCCTATATGTAAGTTCTATATATAAAAATAGATTTGGCTGTGTCGGGTGTCGATAACAACTTGCATAAAATATATAAATAATAGTACGATTTGATTGTTGTTGTATTTAAAAAAAATGCCGTGCCATTGGCATGAAAATATACACCAACCTAATGCTGGATGAGCATGAAAACGTTGACCCAACGAATTAAAATGAAAGAAAAATGCGCGTAAATTACAATAGTTGAACGATGATGCAAATTCGTCTGCCCCTCTCAAAACAAATTTCGTTGTTGAGAATGCGTGCAGTTTTAAATCGATTTCCAAATCTCATGCAGAGAAGATGACATTTTTTTTCTATGTCTGTCTCTCTTATGCTCATTCGATCACTTAAGTCGCACAATTTTATGTGGTGTGCTTCATTGATAATTCAATATAGCGTCCAAAACCAAATTATCACATGAGCTAATGCAAGGCAGCATCTTGAATGTCTTGTTGCTTAGCAAAAATAGCAAAAATGAAGCCATTTCAAAGTATTTTGCATAGCCCATAAACGAATAGCGCTATGCTCAACTAAAAATGGATCTCATCTGCAGTAACTGTCTCCTTTGCTGGCTTTGTCCTGTATGCCAAATGATGTTCATCATTAATAAAATGAAATAAAGCTACATAAAAATAGGCAAACGCAAAGTGGGAAAAAAGGAGCAGCGCCTGCTCGATACTCACTGGCTTTTGTCCGCATTCTTTTCTCCATTCTTTCAACACGCGTTTTCTATGGCATTTTTAGTTCATAAGCGCGCACACTTATTGTCGCACATATTAAAATTCAATAAATTACATTAACGATGTTACCAGATTTAGATTTTCTTCAGTTCCTTTGCTCCTCTTGTTCCACACCATCGCACCCACTCCTCTTCTAATGCATGACGCTCGTGCACCATTTGCTTTTTTTTTCATTCGTATGAAAATGGTTTTGGTCTCGGTTCTCTTGTCAAATTATAGCGAACCCGCCAAAAATCTATGCGGAATACATTTGCGTCAATTGGCAATGTGAAAACGAAACGAAAACAAAAACGATTTTTGTTGCTGCTTCTGGTGTTGCTGTTGTTGTTGCCATTTTGCCGGTTTGAAATTGACAAATGGAAGTGAAAATGAGAAAAATAAAAATTTGCATAAAAACTAAATTTGCCATTTTCTGTTTATCAGTTAATAATCTTCGGTGACACTGATTGATGAGTAACTTTTGTGTTACTATAGTATTCGAACATCTTAAAACTACGCTTCTCGTCTACATCGCATAACTGTATTTCGTTTCTTTGATTCTATTAGCACATTCCAATCGTACGCATACTACGAATAGTTGTAGATTCTGGGTGAATTGAAAACGAATGCACGTGTGCTATGATATTTCACGCCTTCGTTAGTTTCGGTAGCAAAGTTATGACGATGTATTTTTTTAATGATGATAAATCAATATTAGATTGATTATATTATCATCAGCCCGGATTGTGCTTGGTTTCGATGTTGCCAACAACAAACCCAAGCACATACGATACATCTGTCACGTAATTGTGAAACAAACAAACTCAAAATTAATGAAGAGCCCAAAAAAATCATCGATTTAAAATTGTAATTGTAATTGTTGTGAAAATTTGGTCATATATTATATGAGTGACACTGATTTGATATCTGTGCAGGCACTCGTTTAGATGACTTGATTTGATTGAGGATACCCAGTAATGTTGTATGATAAATGTACAGAAAACAAAGAAAAGAGAAAGACTAGTAGTAGATGACACATGTGTGTATGTGCATTTTGGTTATTTCGGGTAATGGTCATACTCTCACGCAACCAAAATAAAACTGAATTCGTAAAATTTGCTGCGATTGCAAACAATAAAATAAGGAACGAAACAAAAAATTAACCAGAAAGAGTTTTCTATGCAAAAAAAATACGAATCTCGAAGAAACGAATCGAGGCAAAGCGGATGCCTCAACAAAATAAACGGTTTTAAAAAGCACACATCACATTTTGCGATGCCATTAACCTCGATTTTACTCATTTTACTTGGTGTTGTTGCCTTTTTGTTTCGGCTCTTTTACTTCTTCTTTTTCGGGTACTTTATTGACTCAATCACTTAAACGAACAAAAAGCAACAACAACAAATCAACAACACATGCAAAATTCTTATGAAAGCAGTTACCTGTGCGTTTTGCATAATACATATAAAAATTCTTATCAAATACGGATTCAGTAATTTGAATCATTTGTGGTTTGTGTGCATAATATCTAAAAAAAAACAGATTTCGTGCCAAAAATATTATTATCACAAACGAATTGACACGAAAGTTCAATAAACGGTTTAAAATCCAATGTGCTCTTTCTTTTCATAAATCGTTGGGAATTTGGTTAGAAAATTAAGAAACAAATATATTGTACATTGAAACCATAAATGTTTGATACGTGTTTGTGTGCGCAATTTGTCGTGTTAGAATGACAGTCAATGCCATTTTTAGACTTATTGACGACCATATTCACAACATATTACCATTTGTGTTCCGAATACTAATGAACCACCGACACTAGCATTGGCCAAATAATTCTAATTAAAATATATTGGCGCATTTGTTGTTCTTTTTTTTACCAAATATTGGCCATTTCCATGGGAGCCAACCAATTTCGAACCAAAAATCATTTTATTGCTAATTTTTTATTTAGCAAAGGAAGCACCACAACCAATATTAAGTTATAGCGTTATATTACCGTTTATCTGGATTCTTATTCAATTACAGCGGTACAATATGTGATTTTGATCAAACGATATGATGGATTCTAACGTAATTTTGACCTCAATCCCAATGTCATTTGGAACGTGAGCCAATCATTTTCATACTTATCGAGAGAAAAAAACGAATTCATCGCATTGCTACTATACACCGATCGCAGTCAATATGATAAATTTGGTCATTTTCATACGACATTTTCGTTTATATCGGCGAATTACCCACATTGGTAAATGTTATTTCTGTTACGAATCGTCTGATTCAGCTTTTGAAATGCATAAATCAGATTATTGATACAATTTTTTTTTTGAATGAGTATAGACATCGGTTAAAATAATGCTCAAAGAATGCTTTCATGTATGTAGATTTAAGGATGGACTATGACAAAAATATTGTTTGAAATATAAATCTTAAGAGTATTTTGTTCCATTAAGTAAATCGTAATACATTTGGTTTCCAATGTCTATTTTAATCAGTATTTGAAATGAAAATGTTGAAATTTTTGCATTAGTTAATTTTAGCATAGTACGTCGGAAATCCGTAATTAATGAATATATATACATATATTTATCTGAAGTCAATAGAACAAGAAGCATAATAATCAATTAAATGCTGATATTATCCAAATGGAGTCGTCAATTATTTTAGCATTTTACTGTCGCGCTAAATATATTAGCGCCCAAAACCATTATTGAATGTTCAGTGAATCGGCTTAATAGCTTTTGTGTTATCAAATATTAATAGGCTAGTTGATGGAATTCGAGGGCTTCACATGTTTGGAGGTTTGTAATCAATACATAAGAATATGTGTGTGTTCTTTGACGACGGCGGGAGAGGAAGGGGTGTATGCTTGAGCTATGTCTGCGTGCTAATGCGGTTTATATGTGTTTGTGGTTTTGGCTTGGAATGATTGCCGTCCCGTTTCCATCTTAACTTCATTGAACTTTATCAAAAAGTTACTGTTTCAAGATTGATTCGAATCAAATGAATTCACCGACAATAATAACAACAACAATAAATCCAACAAATGCAATGCATAAAAGCCGAACCGAAGTCCATTTGAATCGAGTGTGCGAAAATGGAAATGCGCAAAAACCACGAACATGGAAATAATTGTAGATAATAATAGCAAATTTATTGTCATTGATGAATATCGGTAAGGAATTTCAATAAGCAACGCATCAAACTAATCATTTAGAAGCGGACCTTCCTATTTATGAATAACAGGTAATATAACACATTGAATGACTATATGAATAGAACAATGATGGCAATATGCGATAGTGTGCAAATTGTAGTCAATCTTGTGTGTACAGCAGAATCAAAGTGCCAGAATGGGAACGCAAATGTGTTGCATTTGTTTAGTCTGCCGTGATTTTTTTTTATTGTTGTTGTTTTGTTTGGTGCGTATGCAACATTAAAATGCATGGCGCGCATCTGAATGTTATAAAAACACAAAATGGAATGCATGCCAAAGAATGGAAAGCACTTGCTGTACTTAGAGTGTTCAGCGTTCCCGTCGTCGTCGTCGTCATTTGGGCTATTTTTACTACAAAATTACAGAACCATCGAACATATTTTCTGATACATGCTTTTCGATGTGTATAAGTCATGTCATCGAAAGTTGCTCGAGTACGCGAGAGCGCGCCCGCGATCATCGACTTAGAATGGGAACACGGGTGAAGTCACGGTAAGAAAGAAATAATAAATAAACAAAAGAAAACGGGAGATGCATTTTACTCCGTCATGTTTGCCATTACCATCGCACACTGTGTCTTGAAAGGCACAAAAAAATGTACTCGTTCTTTTTTCCATTCTTCTTTTCTTTTCTCTCGTCGCACATTTTTCTTGTCCGTTTTCTACTTCAAGTATGTTAAGACCACGTTAATGTATAAACGACGAATAAAACGTAAATCATTGCAATTTAGTAACAATAACATAGAGAAAATTCGACGATGGCAAAGATAAGATGCAAGCTGCTGATTTCGTTATTATGGGATGCGTTCATCAGCGCAATTTAGACCCGCTTTTTTTTGTTATGCTCGACCATAACATCTCGATACAAAATAAAATATAAACACACCAGCAGCAAATAAATTCGCCTACGGAATCATGTTGGCATGCTGAAAGACAAAAGTCACAGTTTAACCATCACCATACAAGACACAGTCATACTCAATTATGTGCGCATGTATGTATGGAATGGGTGAATAACGAAAGTAACGTAAAAAGTGCGGAAAATAGCAAAGTGCAAGGTAACAAATACCAAACCTAACTAAAGAAGAAAATATATATATGCATATATGTGATAGAGCCTATTCGGTATGTGCATGAAAAGCCAGTAAAAAAAAACATTAAGAATGGGCAAAAGAAGAAGAATGAAAATAAACAGAGTAAATAATCTATTTTCTTTGCCGGCATACAACAAGTGCACAGATAGATGAAATGAACTAGCGATTTTGTGGATTTTTATGGCATAAGATATTTGAGTGTGTTGGTGAGACTCGCATAGTTCCTTTTTTTTACTCTTCTGTTCTTTTCATTTTGTTTTGCTTTATTTGGTTTTTTGTTAAGTCGATTTGTTTCACCACAACAACGCCTGACACAATGATGCACTTGCCTCTTAATACATGGACCGACTGAACAAAACAAAAACCTACTTGCAATAGCTTGGCATGCATAATAAGTGTGTGTGTGGCCAATGCACTTAGAACGACCTTGAATCGTAACAGAGAATAGAGCTGCAGCCATGGCACAGCGATCGTCATTACATGCATTGGAAACATATCGCAGGAAAACTAAGCTCATCTTCATTTCGTTGAGAGTGCTCTGAAATCAGCCGCGACTGAAGCGTCAATTGAGAGATTTTGCAAACAAAATTACAAGTCTTGCAACAGAACAACGAAAAAAAAACATACCCAGAGCAAAAAAGAAATGGCGAACAAGCAACATACATAGATTCGTATTTCGTTGCAGCAACAGCAGCAGTAAATGCCGTTGCAATTGAAACTAGCATGCCTTTGCACAGCGTTAATATGGCTCATCATGTTTGGAAGTCTCGAACACATTTCTCTCTCTCTCTCTTTCTCTTCCATTTTATCAAAGAAAATACAAGACAGAGAGAGAGCCATTATATGTGAGTCTACTCTCACTGCTTTGTATGTACTCTCCTATTAGAGGATGGCAAGCGAATTTGCTTGTTTTTTTTATGTGGTTTGTATACTAGTAACGCCGGTCAATAATAAGTCATTTTATGGCTTTCATTACCGCAGGCATTGCGCAAATGTTTTTCTTCTTCTCATTGCTTTTCAGCGGCGAGAGCAAAAGCAAATTAAACCATGCAAGAAGATTGAAACGACAAGGAAAGCGAATGAAATTGAAAAAAGGGCAAAATTTATGCTACGCGATGGATTGATGTGCGACGATGAATTTGTTGGCTCTAGATTGATGAACAAGGAAGAAAAAAAAATGAAATCAAATTAAAATGGCTTTCATTGGAATTGATACTGTTTAATGCTGTACAGAATAGTTTCCATCAAAGTTTTGTTCCCTTTTTTTACAATTTCTTCTGAGATTATACCGCCTTCACGTAACATCACTTTGTCAACGATGAAGAAATAAGCTAAATGTATCAAAGGTTTGTGGCAGTCTGTCAAGCCACAGAGGTTGATACGTGCACAAAGTACTTGTGAGACAGCAAAATATGATAAAAAAAACAAATACACATGAAACCAAATATCTATGAAATGTATAACATTGATTGCTCGAGTACATGCGATACAAAAACCCATACACTGGGATCAAATAGAAATTTAAACACTAGGAAAACCTTGTTGGGTATTGGAGGTATTCATAGCCTCAATAGATGATATGGTGCGCATCGTAGAGCACCAAATTGTTATTCATAACAGGTTTTACAGATGCAATTCAATTCCTATTCAATAATATGAATTCACTTGATTGCATATTGCCACAATGAAACACTCGTTCGGCTTTTCATACATAGTAAAATCATCAGGTTGGAGAAATAGAAACATATGAAATCAGTACATGAAAAAAAAGAGATACGGAGTGCATGAGAGCGAGAGAAACAAAAAGAGACAAAGAGAGAGAGAGAGAGAGTATGCCAAGCATGATGTTCTGATTTGATTTCGCCGCTTCACTTACACCCGCATAAAAATGTCTTCCTATCTACGACTGTGTATGCGATCATCATATTCGTAAGCAGTAAACACTTCCACTCTGGCAACGGCAAATGCATAGAATATCATCGGCAGAATATCATTATCATTACCATTATAAATTTTTTTCTTCTTGCGTTCTTCATTCGTTTGTTCATCGTTGCTTAACCATTCACAATATTCATCGTTGATGTTTGCATATTCTGCATGATTTACTGGCTACACGTTCATCTATCTGATTCATAGTTTCAATGGCAATGGCATCGGTGATGGCAACAACAATATCTATCAAGAAGTGACTAAAAAAATGACAAAAGCCAATACACAAAGCTAAAATGAATGGAAATAAAAAAAAACAACGTATCAAATAAGTTCAGTGCATCGATTTCACTATTCATTTCGTATTCAAGTACAAAGTAAATTAAGTCAATAGGTGCATTCATATTCAAGTCTGTGAAAACACACACACACGGATGGAATAGAAGAAAGCAATTGAGGATATATGGATGTGGACCGTGAAAACAACAAAAACCAAAGCCTGCTGCAATGATAGTCAATGTGTTGCATACTTTAACAGAAGCGCACACAGTGAATGAACCATATGACAATGAGAAGAAAAAAATGGATGTCATATTATGTGTTTTACATACTGAAAAGAATCGCAGCTCAGCGTTTGAGAAATATGAAACAATTTTCTACTACTGTTCTCTATCTCTTTGTAGTTATTTCATCGTCAATATTATTGGCTATATATAAACTGGGAACAGGCGATGTATAAGTATCGACGGACATACAAGCGATGTATTAAATTCATCGATGACGTCTTGATTTGAAAATGCGATTTATAAATGTTTCATTCTACCCGTGTGTCTGTTGCAATGATACACAGTGTGCATTACCATGTCATGCAAGGAAGAGAACGAAAAATAGAGATAGATATGCTAAGAATTATCATACTCTTAGCAAACACAGATGGCAAAATCAAATGTAATCAGAGTAAAATGACATTTTACCATCTATACGGAATTACTATCAAGTGATAAAATTTGTAGAGACAGCAAACAATTTGAGATTACAATTTTGCGTCAACAACAGTCTTTCTTTCCAACGTGTCTCTGTGAATTTGGCTTGTCCAAATTTGTCTCTTTCTGGTATTTTTTGTGAATTTTAACTCAAAAAATCCAAATTATTTAGGTAGATCCAGTATTCTGGCTATGTTTAGATTGTAAAACAATTGTAATGTTAGATTTTTAGCATTACAGGTAATATCTAATGCAATTGTAGTAGCTATTATAAGCAAGTAAAGTTATCGTAATAGTTAATAACATTACAATTTTAATGCCGGTAAATCCGTATCTATTGCGTATGCTCATACAAATTAAAGGTAAATTAACCTGAGCAACGAGAAACTATGGATATTACTGAAAAGTAGACCTAGTATGCTCCCCGTACAAATCCAATGCTCATACAGCTCAACATAGACATTAAACGAAGGAGAACCGTCTTGCGTACGACGCAAATAGCTATATAAATTTCAACATTACGGAATTGCCCAGATAAAATGTCTCAAAAGTAATCAAAATCCGACAAGCCCAATTCAGACCATTGCAGAAATGTTCATTGAATAAATATGTGATGACTGATAAAAATACATAATAATTATTTGTCGATGGTTAGTTTTCTTCAATTTAACAGAAATTTCCCCCAAAATGGAAATCGGCTGGATTTGGAGCCGATTCAAAAATGAAATATGAATGAATAATTGCGATAGGCGAAGAGAATGCGATACGGATTAATCATTCGTTGTAAATTTATACAAAGTTCCAGCATAAAATGTTGGGCGCTTTCTGGTGTGCAAAATAAAGATTTGCTCAAATCAAATGCTCAATGAATTGAGAGAAGTCCAACATATTTATTGTTCATTGATAAAACAAAATTGCGCATTTTCTCTTGTTATTCAATTTATAAAATGAAATATATTTTCACACCTGCGTAATGGATTAAGAGAACACGGTCGGTTTTGTAGTCACCAAACGTACATTCGATTACATAAATTATGGCGACAAATTTGTGCAAACGATGGTTTATAGCATTTAGTATTTTAAGCATAAACACAGGCGTTTTTGCGTAATGCATTTCAATAGGCTTTCTCAAAACGGTTTTCATGAACAAAGGAATGGAATCCCAACAAACATTATTTGTTTCGAGTTCGATTGTGTTTCAGTTTGTTCTTCTACTAAAAATTCAACCAAAAGAGATTAAATGATTTGTGAAATGATGAGTCGCAAAGAAAGCGACTTTTGATAAAAAGGCCTTTTCTAGCTAACGTTTCTTTTATCAAAGTCTTTCAGTTTTTTTGGCATTTTAATCAGAGATATTTATTGATTGGTTTTCTTCTATAAACCACATCCAATGGTTAAACATAATTTTAGTAAACATTTCCAAATAACCACATCACCATAGAATTAACCGCATTTAGTTGAAACAATGAAATTCCTTTTAAAAGTGGTTACATCTCAAGTCTCATCTTTCGATTGCTCTCGTATGTGATGAGTCTTAACAGCCGAGAGTGGCCGTTATATTTTAGACAGGGCTTTAGTTCGAAATACCATACAATCCCCGTTGATATTAATTACCGAATGCGAATGTTAACCGATTGAAATTTAACATTCAACCATTCCATACGAATTAAGCTGTTGTTCTTTCTCAACTACCTACTACCTGCTATAACACGTAATATGGTTGAAACATTATCGGGTTTTATGCGTTCTGATACAACGATAAATTATTTTATTTCCTACATGTGACTATGATTTGTATTATGATTTCCATTCAATGTGTGAGAAAAGAAAACGAGAGAGCATTTTTCTCACAAAAAGAAACATGCCAAACTGAACCGCATTTTCTATTGACTAATTGCCTTACAAATCAATTGGTTTTTCGTTCACAATATTTTATGTAAGAGTTTTGTTGGATTCTTCTATTTTGCTATCTATCGATGGGAATTGAATGCGAAATTTTCTTATCAGTGCCCGCAAATGAAGTCCATGAAAATGGACAGTGGTATTCATTATATACCGGTTTATTGTATCGGTATTCCTGTGTATTGAGTATTTGTGAAAGCGAAATATAGAGAGTTCGGGTGAAAGAGAGAGATGATTCTGCTTTATATCGGATTGGTGTTTGTGTTATCGAATCGACTCACGTTCACCTTGTTAGTTGATTATTCTTGAAAAATTCGACTTCATTTGATTGGATTCGATTTTGCGCATACAAAACTCAATTCGACCAGCTAAAACTCAAACCAAATGATAGTTTATGGTTTTTATATCGAACCTGAGAAACTTGTACACAAACACACATATGTACTAGGTATTTTCCTTTATTATAAAAATAAACACAGGTTTCTTTCATTCATTTTCTGGTGAGTTCGAAAAATTTTCCGTTTTTTTTTTTGTTCCTTCGTGATTCTCTTTTATGGTTTTGCACGGTAATGTCAACAGTATTGAGGAAAAAATTATATTGGCACAAAGTAAAAAAAAAAAAACAAAATAAAATAAAAAAACAATGAAACATGTTGAAACGTGAGATAGAGAGAATTGTGCACATTTTGTGTTATGAACTAAATGTTGAATGCTTTGATTCAGTGCAATTTGGTTCACATTCCACAATACTTTACATTTCTTTGGTGCGGTCAGTCTGGCTGGCTAACAGAGAACCCTCATAAATACAGTTGGACTGTGTGTTTTCTTTCGCTTATGTATTGTCATTGAAGGCCTTAAGTTTTTAATGGTTTTTGTGAATGTTGAACGAAGAGTCAGCCATATATTGCATATGCTTTTCACGCATTCATTTCTTATGCTTGCCATCGTTTGCATTGAACGGCACTGCTATGCAAAGCATGTTTGTGCAGAAACTTGCAAATTTTCTTTTTTGTTAATTATTTTTTACCCACTCATGGCATTTAGTTGAAGTAACAAATAGATGTGTGTTCATCAAAATTAAACTCATTATTATAAAGTTTTCCGGCTTTTCGAAACTTAATTTGTTTTGTTGAAAACACCCGTTTTGGCACATAAGTAATACGGAGAAAGGAAAAAAAAATGCGTTGCCTTTATTCCTGCATTCGGAATATAGACGTGTGCATTGTATGAAATACCATACAACAAACTGTGATCCATATTGTAGTTTGAGGGACAACAGCGAAAAGAAAATGCTGTAGCAAGAGTTGTTTGCTAAGAAAAACACTTTACTTTTTAATTTTGCACGTTCTTTTTGCAGTCGTACCACTTTTGAATGCCCAGACGTATGGTACATTTGCAATCGATTTGTCTGTATGTTATTTTACTGTTGCCATTTTCATTTCCATTTGCTTCGTTGCAACCATTAAACAAGTAATAATGCTGATTACTTGAATGTCGCGAAAGCGGACAACACATACAGTTTTTTTTTCTTCTTCTTTTAGCCCAACACAGTTTTTGCACTTTCGCCAGATTTAGTTTGTCTCCTTATAAGCTTCTACTCAGACTACTCGGTTCTTTCATAATTTTTCTTTTGTTTCAACATTGCCTTTACATGGGCTTACAATATCGGGCTACTCTCGGTTACTGCCATTACTAATGCTGTAACTGTAAGTTAAACCTAGTTTGAAACAAATTTACAATTCGAGCGTCTGCATGTTATTGCTTGAAGTCATCCTCATTTGCTTGTTGTTTAGATGGCTTTCTACATGCTTATTTATACTTTCAATTTTATTTGCATTTTGAAAAAACCCCTCCAACACAATTTCTCTCTTGCAAGGAGAGATATTTAATTAAATGCGACTCTTTTTAGAGCCAGTTTCTTCTGGCATTGTTTTAAAATCTCATGTAGCCACAAACTAAGTGATGCAATATGATCATCCATTTGAAAGATTTCTTTTTCGTATTATACCTTTGGTGTTTTGTGTTTTTCTTTATGTTGCTAATGTGTTTGTTGTTGCAAATTTCATTTACCAAATGTTTGAATGCAATACACACACACATACAAGTGCACAACAAAAAGAAAAACTTTTTCGAAGTTTTCAACTAAAGGAAACTAAAGTTGAAAGAGTGCACAGAGTTTGAACGATGGTCAGCGCGCATGACTCTGAGACAATGACAGATTTTTAACGCATTGGAATCATTCCAATTTAGATTGAGTTGGATTTCATACATACGTATGCTGCACAACTCTCTACTTATTGTACGTTAACAATTTAAACACAAAGTGCGAACACATTTTCCCTGCCATCGCGTACGACCACAAACATTTGCCAATAAATCTTGCATCATTTGGCATCACATTTCTTGGCACTGTATCGATTTATGCGAACATTTCATCTTTCTTTCAAACACTGCTCCCCATGTAAGTGGAAAGACGTTTGGAAATAGTAAGAAAATTATTTTAAAAAAACAAGAGTAGACTTTCTCCGCTTAAAGATGTGCGCTTACCTTATTTTTGTTTCTTCCTCCATCTCCATTCATAAACTAAATATATAATAAGTACAATTTACAAAACACTTACTGTTGAATGTCAGACATTTAAAGTAAATTAAGCAATTGATATTTAAAGATGTATTTACCGTGTTTTAATGTCTATTGAGACCAATGAAGTAGGTCATAAAACAAACATAATGTGATTGCTGTTGTCCATTTTTTGTTGCTTGTTTGTTTCATCATTATTTAGAATATTTTTTTTTTACTAAAGTGTCGGTCGCATCTTTGTTACATACACAAGCGACGAAGAAGAAGAAGAAAAAATTACGCACACAAATGGATAATAAGTAAATTGTACGTTGTTTTCATTTCGTCAAAGTCGTTGTTTAGGTCACAAAGCACATTCTGTGTAAAGCACAAAGCACATATTAGGGACCAACGATGAATGTCATATTTATTTGCACACCAAATAATTGATAATTTCCCATTTTATGGAGTGTTCACTGCAGACGGTGTTGTTGTTCCCTCTGCCACAGTTCATGATAAGTTTTAGTCTGTGCATTGTGACCTCCCTGAGAGAGCCGCCGAAGGAGAAAAAAAAACATGAAATTTTCGGCTCGTTATTTTCGCGATATTTTCTTTGCATGAAAGTTGTTGTTGTTGCTGCTGTTTTTCGGCAACTTTATTCGTCACATTGAAACTGGGTTAATGCCTGCCATTTAATATATTTAAATTTGCATTTTCCTAATTAAATTACAAAAAGTATTAATATTTTATTGTTTTATTTGGTGTTTTGGGCAGAATTACCAGTCGATCCAATCCGTTGGGACGTATTTTTGCTGTCTCTCGTTTTTGTTTTTTTTGTGAATCTCCCCGCCCCTGTCTATCTCTCTCTCTCTGTGTGTGTGTTTTTTACTCTCATCTCCATTTGCGAAAGCAACACTGTGTGCACAGTTGCGTTCTGTTGGCGTCAGTGGTTCCATTTCGTTGAATTTTTCCGGCAACTCGTGCTGTTTCTCCCCTTTCACGTCGTCGTCGGTCGAGTTGAAATATACAATTGTATCTTTGTATGTGTGTATGTATAAAAAGCAGCATAATTTTAATTGGAACTTGACGAAAATTAACGCGTTTTCGAATACATTGCAACGTCAGTACAGTGCATACATTGGCGCACAGTTGCATTTAACATTGGCAAAAGTTTGGCCGAACAGCAATCAAGTGAATGAAAATTTAATTCGCAAACCATTAGGCGATTGGATTATTTTACTCCAAATACTTTCGGCTGAATGCGTGCTCACAAGTGCACACCAAAAACCGAGTAAGCTAATTTCACAACGAAAAAGCAATTACATGTTAATGAGCAAATGATTGAATATTTTTTTTTTTTTTTGCAGGGGAGAGAGAGTGTTGAAAAAAAAAAACGCCATCGATTATTCCATCATAAATTTTATTTACGGTCTTATTGTTCACATACAGATTTGTTTCCTTATTATTATAAGAATAATAATATTTATTTACTTTGTTGAATTTCAAAAAAAAAAAAAAAAAACATTGTAATACCCATTTAGTGGCATTTGACCACGGGATTTTAATCCAATGATTTCCAATGGATTTTGGAAAAGGTAGTTTAAGCGGCGCACTTTTATTTCACACAGTGGCTCTCTGTTACTCAAATGTCCATGGCACGGAAGCAAAGAGTTTGTTTCGCATTTTACTATATATCAATGCTTGTACATAATATTGATTTTAACATTTTGATTCCAGTTGTTTTGTAAGTGTTTTTTTTTAGTATTTGTTACTTGTTTTTTTTTCATTTCATTTAAAGTGTATATGTGTTAATGACACTCCCGTTCTGAACGGCCGTTTGCATTACAATATTTTTTCAATCAATGCACGCAATATCCATTTATATAATTTTACTTTTGCAATGTTTATCATTAATTAACACATTACGTTAAATATAAGTCTTAAATCATTTTGTTATTGATTTTTATTCTCATTTAAAATGTATAAATATCTTTGTATTCGTTTTTTTTTTTTGTTTTTTCTTTTAATTTTAGTTTATCATTAGTTTAATTGGCTAAATTATGTTCATTTGTGTGTGTGTGTGTCGGCATTGACAGTATATCTCCCACAATCGTATGACAATAATGCTACGAACTTATTTTGTTTAGGTTTTAACTAGTTTATATGCTTTTAGTTAATGTCAGCAATGAAATATGTTCATCTTTTTTGTTGCCCCTCAATTATATTTCGTCAATTAAATATATCCTGATTGAATTTGATTAGTCTACCACATTTTGATTTTCTTAAGCCTATAAACTTGACATGAATGTTAATGCGTTTATCAAATAAATCGTAAGTTATCTTTGGCTTTTCTTTGCACCACAAATCATTTAAAGAAAAAGAACCAAATTTAAAGAAAAAAAGTGAACAAAATATCAACGATCAATTTTGATAAGACTTTCGAATGGATATCGAATGCAATTTATGCTCGTGTGAATATACAAAAATGATCCGAAACAAATTCATGAATGATGCAAAGATCCGGTAAATCAAGTTAAAACAATGACGAAAAAATATCCCTTCAAATTGGTTTGGGTTCAGCGTTAAATCCTGATAATAACTGACAGAGAACTCGATGTGAGGCCGTAATTGAACATTGAAACATTTATCATTTAGTTTTTAAGTAAATATATTCAATTTGGTTTTTTTTTCGTAATTCATTTTAAATCTAAGTAGAGCTTTCTCTAAGAAACTCCAAGGAAGAAACAAACGGAATAAGTGAAAAGCACATAGTTTTGACGGAGAAATATATTAAGATCTACGAAGAATATTCATAGAATTGAGAAGCGTTGAGATTTATTTTTTTAAAAAACATTTTTTGTTCTCATTTGATTGATTGATAAATTGCTTAACTATGCAAACATTGGTTTAGCTTTGATTTTAAATTACACGCTAAGCCAATTGGTAAACATATACAATGTCCATGTAATTTGGCCAATAATCAGAAAATCCCCAGTTTTTTCCATGTTGAAATAGAACAGTAGTGGAAAATGTTGCAACCAATTAATTAATTTCCATGAAAATGTAAATCTAAATTTCAATGCCAATGAGTTGCTCTCGAGCTTTCTATAGCTTTTTGATAAGCGATTTTAATTTTTTTAATAATAATCATATCATCATCATTATAATTATAGTAATAATCAAATAGCAGCAGGTTAGCCATTCATTTCACAATTACACACAATTTAAGTTCATAATTCATGTGATTATCCTAGGATGTCAGCTGTTTCAAGAATAATTCGTAACAATATCATATATAAATATTTGAATAGTTTTTTTTTTTTTGTTGGGTTTGTGTGTGTGTTAATTTGTTTTTTTTTTCATATGCTTTTTTCCCTCTCAATTAATTATGTTTCATATTGAATTTGTGTGTATAGTATATGTCATTTTAGCATTGCAATTGATTGATTACTCTTTTTGTTGCTGACATATAATGCCATAAAATTTCAATAAAAAAAAACATTTTCTTTCCGCTGGTTTATTCACTTTTATAAAAATAAAAGTATTTGCTCTTTTTTTCTTGGTTTAAATTGTTGCTGGCATTCCTCGAAATTTGTAGTAATATATTGTGGGAATTTTTATGTTGATGCCATTCCTTTTATTCGTTTAATACATTGTTTTGCAGCTTTTATATGAACTATTGAAAAAAATAAGTGTGGAAGTGTTTGCCTGATAAAAATATCTCCCCATATTATAATGATAGTGAAAAATTGAAAATGCTTTCGTTTTATGTTGCTTGCGGTTTTTTATTAGTACTTAATCATTTTGTATTCTTATGATGATAATTCATGATTTTTTTATTAATAAATCAAAAGATTGTTTGTATAGGTGTGTGGGTGTGCAAAATATGTCGCAGAGCAAGAGATTGGAAGCAAGGGAAGAACACAAAAAGTGAGATACACATACAGTGACGCCAGAAAGTTTGGAACTACCTATAAAATGTACTTTTTTATGGTTTTTTTTATTATTCCTTTCTAAATATGAAATTCTGTTCTTATAAATGATTTTGAATCAAGAATTTGGCCGACCTTTGGTCATTTTTGGCCGATTTAAGGGCTAAATCAAAGTTGCGAACGGACCGTCGAATAAAAAAGTTATATATGTATTGAAGAGAGTTCAAATGATTTTTGGTATCCATATAATTCATTTGCGGAGTAATTTTG
Organism: Contarinia nasturtii; assembly: GCF_009176525.2. Taxonomy (NCBI): domain Eukaryota; kingdom Metazoa; phylum Arthropoda; class Insecta; order Diptera; family Cecidomyiidae; genus Contarinia; species Contarinia nasturtii. The sequence goes on from NW_022197768.1 coordinate 4,841,648, forward strand.
ACGGTGGCGGGACTGTGCGGAGTTTGGCGGAGATGACATACAAACTCTGTGTGTGCGAGGGTAACAGCACTTCTATGTGTATCATTCTTACGCAGATGATTAGTAGCTTAGCTGTGTGTACGGCTACTAAGATGTTCGATTGGACAAAATAAATCTATGAACAGCAAAGAATGCTGTTGCACTCGTACACACAGCATTTGCATGCTATCTCCGCTGAACTCCGCACAGTCCCGTCATCGACAAAATTACTCCGCAAATGAGTTATATGGGTATGAAAATCGGCCGGCATTTGGCCAAAATAAGTCCTTTAAAAAGCTATGGTGGTTCCAAACTTTCTGTCGGCACTATAACCATTTTTGGATTTGCATGGATTTTTGTGTTTTTTTTTTTGTTGTGGGCGGGCGCCAATTTGTTGTTGTTCATACCATATTTTTACTTCAATTTTTCGCCTCGCACTTATTTTATGTGTATCGTTTACATAATCAAATAATTCGTAGTATAAGTTTTATTCATATATATATATATATATCATTTTCTCTATCATCTAAATTTATATGCTTATTTTCAATTTGGTTAATAATAATTTTTTAATCATGTTTATTTCGTTTCTCTGCCTTGTTCAAACATTAAATGCATTTAATTTGTATGCACTTTAACTGTTTTGTGCTCATTGATTCGTGTTCGTCAAATGAATATCCAATCCCGTAAATCGTTTACTATTGGGTGCTGTCTATTTGGGTCACAGCTCATCAACTTAATTTCATTGATTCACCACAAACTTAACTTTTCAAAAACGTCATTGCCACTCGGAATGACACAATAATCACTTGTTTAATTTTCAATTTGCCTTTCATTTGATTTTTGGTATTTCTCTCTCTCAATTCATGTATGTGTGTTGCTTAAATGTATCATTTCATTTTCTGTGCAATTACTATACCAAATGCATTAAATTAATTCCATGGATTGTTTTTCTTTTTATTTTAAATTATATTTGACTGAGTTCGCAGTATGCGTGTATGATTTATCATTAATAGGGTTGTAGTGTTGAGTGTATCTGTTTTTTTTTTTGTGTGAACGAATGTTTTTTTTTATCATATTGCCTATAATTAAATTTTTTTCATAAAATATGCATTTTTTGTATTCAATTCATTCGTTATTGTTGAACTAACATTACTTTGGATGAATGTGAAGTAAATAAAAAAAAATAATGTATTCAAATAAATTCAATACGTCACGTTTGAAATAAAAGTGTATGTGCGTTGACGCGTGTGAGAATGAGTGTGGAAAATGTGTGCCTTCATTTCAAGTATGAAAATTACCGTTGTACACCGAATGTGAAAATTCAATGGAAAAGCAGATAGAAGCGGAGGTAAAATGAACGAGAAATAAAGATAAAGAATTAAAAGAATGAATGATATAATGTTGGTATGATGTGATTTATGACTAGAGTGTTTATGTAAAGATCAATTTTTTTTCAACGATCAATACGATATCAATAGTTATGCACACAGACATCCACATTTTGCGAGGCGGAAAACTGCGGGTCAAAAGACATGGGAAAAAAAAGAGTGCTGCACGAAAAAAATGCGATCGCTTCGAGTGCATGTAGTTGTAAATGTCGTGGCAGTGTTTGATTTGTTGATGGTGTTGCTATTTGTGTTCGTTGTATAGATTTTAATTTTTTTTCCCTTTTTTTTCAATCACGGATCGAAACCGTAAAGCCTTTATGTATGCCTACGTTCTTTTTTGTGCTATATTACGATATCATTTTACAGCAAAATCGTATACATACCACACAATATTTCTTTTTTGTTCCACTTTTCGGTTCGCACACGCGCTCGCACACACTTTGCATAATTTCAAACTGATATTTACGCTCATTTATTCATACTTTCAAGACTAGTTTTTTTTGTTGCAAATTCTCAATATTTTTTTTTTCGTTTATTACGAATTTTTTTGTTTTATTTTGATTTTTTCTTTTAATTTAAATATAAAGCTCATTTACATATTTTCAAATAAAAAATAAAAGAAATAAAAAACAACAATGAAATGCCTACAAATATGCTCTTTTCCAAATTATATTTCCATGCAAGAACAACATAAATCGGTAGTTTTTTTTATTGACGACACCAAACGATTTTCAAAATCTCTCCTATTCGAAAAACTCACTGTTGCCTTTTCATTGGCTTTCATTTCCAGTTTTCGATTCTTTTGCAGCTATTGCAATATTTACCTGTTTTCAGCATTTATTTTCTTTTTTGATTAATTAACTAAGTGTCGCTTTGGCGAACTTTTTTTTTTGTTTGTTTACTCTTAATTTGTAGAAATTTCATTTTGCATAGCCATCGTTATGTTTTTTTCATTGACCAATGAATGTGATCAACTCAGTACAAAAAATGATCTCAAAATACATATATTCAATGAACTTATCAAAAGAAAAAGAAAAAATATATATAGGAAAACTCTGGTTATGTCTGGAGTTTTTCTATGAGGAAACGATATTCATTATCGAAAAAGTTTTAAAAACAAAGTCGTACACAAACATTTGAAAACAAAGTACTTATAATAAAACTTAAAAAAAGATTTCATTTAGTCAGAGTATTTTTCGTTTTGTTGTAATTTTTTGCCATTTGAAAATTGGTGAAAATATCATTATCTCGCGCGCGCGTTTGTGTGGTGTGAGTGTATGAGGAGGAGAGAGGTGGAAAATTATCAGCAACTTAAGAAGATTGGCTTGTCACAGAAAAATTTCAGTGTTTTGATTTAAATGATCTATCAATGCTTCAAAAGGAGCCGTTGAAATAGCATCAGACCCAGTGAGATGATGACATTTGACGCTGTTGCCATTGCAGCAATTGTTCGATTTGGAAGCGATGCTGAACTTGATGTAACTGTAAATAGAAATAAAAGAAAAAGAATTAGAGAAAAGTGAATCATCATTGTTTTAAATATGTATGTAAACAAGAAATTGTCCGGTCCTAAATATCCACTGCCAAAAAAAAATAGTATCATCATCAATCTGTCTGCATGAGTGTGAACAATTAAAAACAAATCAAATGAACCAGTTCGTAGATTTATTTCAGTTTTTGTGTTATATTCATATAAAAGCACGATTCTGACCTTTTTCCGAATTGTATTCTCCATGCTCAAATAATAAATAAGTGTGGAAAATGTATTGAAATATCTATCAACGTAAGCATCACCTGTTCGGCAAACAACAGAAAAACAATAATGGCAGCCGAAAAAAAAAATCAACTTTACAACTTCATATACGTATATACGGATGTTATGTGCTATTTTAAAAGCCAAAAAGGTCATCGCTAGCTGAATGTGAGAGAGTGGAGACCATTCAGTCATTCAACCAGTCGGCAAGCAACAAAAAAGAGTCAAATAAATACGAAAAGGTCCCTTTTTCAACAAAAAAAGTGGTTAAGTTTGACACATGTCAGGCTTCTTTATTGGGATTTATTACATGTTAAGGTGAATCTGGCGTGAGCGCACGACACACGTTCATCGAATCTCAGTGGCAGAGAAAAAACTGAACAATAATTTAACTGCAAGATAAAATTGTCGATTGTAATTTGTGTTTATACCCATTTGCATGTTACAACAAAAAAGGTATTGAATCACTTTTTTTGTTCATGCAATTCTCAATGGAGTCTTAAATTTTTATTTCCTATTAGTGATTGTTTTTCTTTTCAACTAATAAGTTAGGCCCATATCTCAATCGTTCATGTCGAATATAAAGTGTTTGAACGGGCTGTTGAAATGTGCTATTTATACATTTTGTTTGCATTATGGCTATGTATTTATATTTGTTTGGTTGCATTGGTGACATACAGACGCACGCAGACAACCACCATCAATTTTTTTCAATTTCAAACAATCAAAGTTAAATTGCAAAGCCAAAACTAAACGAAATTTCTCAACTTATCAGGTAATATTGGAGTCAATATCAATAAAATCGATGTGCGTTACTTCATTCTATTGCGCATTTTTACGATGCCGTTCGGTAGAATTTATCGAAATCGATTTGCATAGATACATCTTTTATGCGAATGGCATTCAGTTATTACACCCTTTGACTATGTTAACATCGGTGCGCATTTGGGCTGTGTAATGGATATTGGTTTCATGTGTTTGTGCCCACACACACACACCCACATCTACAAATTCAGTTTCTCCAACCCGTTTGCCATGCCATGTGCTTTTTATTTTCTTCATCATCATTTTCACTGAGCATCGATCGACCGTTGTCAGCTTTTATTCGAAGAGATATCATTTTGGTTTACCTGGATGTGACTGAAAAGTGAGAGTTTCTTTCCCACACACATTGAAAATGAAACAACACCAAAACTTTCAATATGCATACACACACATACTTTGAGATGGGGAACCAGAAAGTGGAAAAAGGCTCAATTTGTCCAGTGTTCAATTCAATTCTTCATCGATTCTCGAATGAACTTAGTCGGTTCATTTATTTTTGTTCACTTCAATAAACTTTATTTCGAATTTAACAGATTTTTTGGATTTTATTGAACTAAACATGCACACCATATTGTGCACATACGTTATGCACTACACACAACATAAATATGAAACAATCTTGGCATTTCATCGATATGTGTGTGGGCATGAGAGGCTTTCGTTTTTAATTTAAAAAGTATAATCGACCGGATAAAATTGGCTTACTTTATTTATAAATCACTTGCTCTTTAAATGATTGGGAGTAAAATCAACGAAAGGTAAATATTTAAATGACAAAACTGAATTTCATCAAATTGAAAAAGAATAGAAAAAGAACATGATTCGTATTGTTGTAAGTTTTCATTGCAAAATGAAAGAATCATTAGAGACAATCGTCTACTGAATATTACTCGGCTAAATGATAATTGAAAAAATATTAGCTATTTCCACGGAAACGTTTCTTGTTAATGTATGCAGCATAAATGATTGGCGTACTTAGAAACAGAAGCGTACAACAATACAATAGCATTGAAATATAGCAAGCAACATGATGCGCTTCAATTGAAAAAAAAAAAGGAAGAGAATTCTTCACTAAATGGAAAATGTTTATTACGTGATAATTGACGAAGAAGCCGTTACGAGAAAAATATACGATATTCTTCTCGCATAAATGTACAGAAGAAAAGTATGCATCGCGTGCAGCCCTTTCAAGACTATATATACGACGAGCAACACAAAAAAATTGCAAAGTGCGGTTGGAATGAAATGTAATAGCAACCCACTTACGCTTATATGCCAGGTTGACGCAATGAATAAAAATATTTAATTGCTGGTTATGCATACAATTTTCACTTGAAATATGTCGAATCCGATTGTACAATTGCAGCACACAGACTATGTACAAAATTCGGAAAGAGAAAGAGGAAAAATGTGTGTGTGCGAGAGAGAGATCGCGATAAGCAAAAGGGATAACAGAGAGAATACTTGATTTCAATTAGCTAATTTTAGATACTCGACATGAACACTTGAACAGTGACACCGGCTGTCATTTTTTGTTTCTTCCTCTGTCTCTCTCTCTCTCTGTCTCCTTCACACTTTACAGATGTTGAACCAATGAACATATTCTGAATGTGGGGGAGATTGAAAGGGAAATTCTACAACATCCTTTAAATTCCTGTTAAAATTGTTTGTTTTTGAAACACACAAAACACGACACAATTTCTACACCGCAACACGTACCCACGTCTATAATGACAACACAAGCTTAATGTGTGAACGTTTTGCATTGCTCGCATAATATGGAAACGAGTACATAACATTTTAACAATGCATGAATGTTCTGAGCATTTCGATATACTATTCGCAATAATAAACGAGAAAGACTATAAGTGCGCGTACACAAGCTGAACGGAAGGTAGAGAAATGGGAAGAGGGTATGTATATTTAAGGGAGGCACAATTGTCGATTAAATTTATGAATATTTCATTAAATTTCATAAATCCGTCGTGGAGTGATTCTAATTTTAATGAAGTCTTTATTTTACCACTTTTACTCTTGCTCACTTCAACACTCCCCTTTTTTCTCTCGTTTTATACAGACATAATTTTATTACGCTATTGTTTGGACTGGGCACAACGTAAAACAGGGGACACTGGATTCATTTCCAAAGTATTATCGAATCCTTTTTACTCTATCACTTTCCTGCTCAAAATTCAACTTTAACAAGTCAATTTTCCCATTCAGGATATTCAATACCATTTCAAAGTGCCGGATAATTGCTTGTATAGCACCATCCATTTTGCAAACGTTTTGTAAGTTATTGAATTTAATACGTTTTGCTTTGAAAGTTTTACAAGAAATTAGCGAATCGGATTTCCATCGAATAGCATTACTATTTTCACTTCTTTCGGTTCTTCGCATAGATTCTGTATGCTAATGGTGTGCATGTATGTATGTATGCTATATGGTAAAAAGAGTTATTTATAAGCTTGAAAAGAGACTTTACCATTTAACTTAATTGAATATTCATTTGTATCGTTTTGCATTCGACCGATTCAAATTGTGAGAAAAGGCATAAGTGTTCATTATGTGAATTTGTCGATTTCACAATGGCAAAGGAGAAGAAAAAAAACGCATGTTCCGTTTTATTTTTTCATGTGGAAAAACTTTAAAACTCTTTGTTTCGGATATCAACTAAAGCATGAAATGACATTGCGGTCGACCAAACAGACTAATGGTTTGCCAAGAGAAATAAACGCATTGGCATTTGGGTGCGTTATGTTGAAGAGCATATATGCTGAACCATTTTACCTAATCCAATATTCCATGAACGAACATTAAACCAAATTTAAAACATTAAAGAAGAAGAGTTTCACGCTTTTCAACCATCAATAATAAAGAAATTCGCCATTTTTTTCGGCTGAATTTAAAAAAAAAAAAAAAATGAATAAAAAAACGCACGAGAAGCTGGTGAACAAATAAAATGCAAAAATGAGCGCGTTCACCTGGAGCAATGGATTTCACTTTGGTATGTCATGGCTAAGTAGCGCACGGTTTTCATTTGTAGTTTGATCGAACCAAGAACGTGAACAAAATATGAAATTTCAAAGCTCAATTACCTACGTATATTCAGTCGCAAACACACACACACTTTTAGGAAGATACGAAGTTGAAGCCAAAAATTTATTGCTTCAAACAGACAAAACTTTTTGCATTGAAATTCATCGTGGTCGGATGGGAAATTCGAATGCGTTACTGATGAAACTAAAAAGTCATTTCGAAAACATTGCGCAAAAATTCATTGATGAAGGTGATTCAAACAACAGCAGATGTATTTTATTTATTTTTGCATTATTACCGTTCTAAGCGATTTATAAAATTAATATTTACATCTGTTGGTGCCAAAACAATACCAAAAAATTACCGGCAAGCAACAGCTCGGCGTGGGTGTGTATGTATATTTGTGTTTTAAAATATTTTGCAGGCGAATGAAACACACCAACTAATCGAAACTAAATTTAAATTCCAGATTTTCTGTTTGCAAGCCACGAATATCAACATTTGAGATGCTCGATACTTTCCCATCAACATTTGCCAGCAAAATATACAATCGCTGCACTACCACTACTACAATAGGCGGATGCTACTACCAACTATTATACTTTGGGAAATGCATTGACAACTTTTGCAACATTTCCAAATTGTACCACACTTGAAACTTTGAGTAAGTGTTTTTCATTCATCAAATAAAATGCATCTGCATACAAAACTAATTTCATGAATGCATTTCAATTGTACATTTTGGTGTCTGAATATATTTATTAACATCAACTCAATCGTGTGTCTATGGGTGTGAGTGTGCTTTTGGTTCAAAAGTTGTTTGGAGATGTATCAAAGGGTGTTTACCAAAAACTTTGCTGAAGGAACAAAAAAAAACAGCAACAATGCATTCATTTATTTTCATAAAAGCAACGGATGGTCGGAAAGAAGACATCCAAATACCTTTAAATTGAAAATGTTTGGAACAAAAATCTTGCTGCACGGTGACTTACAATCGAAATGGTTAAATCTTTTGACTTTCATAGTTTTTAGAAATAAATCTTTTATTATTTTATTAATTTGTGATCATTATTCAATGCAGAGTATGCATCTTTTGAGGTAAAGCACGGTAGTTACTGCTGAGTTCCAGGTGCTTCTGAGTTCGTATTGTAAAAAAACTAGAAATAACAACAAACATTAATACACAAGCTCACATTCACAGGGGCGCCTGTTTTTTTAAACGTTTTCACTTAAAATATGTGTAAAATTTAGATATCAGACATAGCTGTTATAGGCATCACGGAGGTACGGACATTTTTTTTGTATTCAGGTGAAAAGTTTCATGGATTAGATGCGGGCATTCAGTGATTCGGGCACTCAATAGTGCTCACACTTCCGCGGTGCCAATAATACCTCTGATGCCTTTATCCCTACTCTCCTAACCTTAAATCAATCTATTCTTTTTTATTTTTCTAATATAACGATTTTATACAATGATCGAAGGTATACTTGTTCAAAAGTTTAGCAATAATTTGTTTTGTTTTCAAAATTTAAACATTTCCAGAATTGAATTTTTCATATTAATCTATGTAGCTTGGTCGCATCAAAATTTCATGATCAAATATATCAAAAATATATCATCATGTTTGTGTATTGTATTTTGGTGCTGTGCTTGTTCGCTTATTCTTCAAATGGTGTAATCTAGTAGTTTGATGTCGAATTATTTTATGACAAAATGTTAGTTCATCGATTCATATTGCTGATGTAGAGGTAGTATGTCAGAAGTATCTTTGCATATCAATAAAATGTGTCACATTTACAGATGAAAAAAGAAGACACGTGATCATCATCTGGTCGTGTGCAGAATTTTTTGTGTCGAAACATACACAGGACAATATTAGGCACGTCATGCAAAACAAATGCTATTTTCTCACGTTATTTGGTTGTGTGTATCATGTATGTGTTTCTCTATCCCACGCTATATGTGTTGTTTAAGCAAAGTGTCAACCAAATATTTATTTGTATACTGACATCCTTCTCTGTTTTTTTTTTTCATTTACATTGGCCGAGCGGTTGATCCGGATGTTGTTAGTTTTGCGCATTTAACGGTTATATATGGATAAATGTACATGCATGACATAACGTGCTGAATGTTTATGGCATGAAAATGATTCCTGAAGCCGTTTCCTTGTTAGCTATCAAAAATCTGCATAAAAAAACTGGGAGAGGAGAAACACAAAACGCTAAACAAAAAATTTTTTATACAAAAAGCACAACAACACCAACCAAACCGAACGACCGACAGACAATCCAAAGAATTAACAGCAACAACAAAAAAAAACAATACAACTATTGCAAAACAAAACGCAGTGGCTCATGAAACAACCGAAAGAAAAGTATGAACACGTAAAATGCAGAAAACTGATATAGTTTCAAAATTCACAACCATTCATTTGTTGTATATATATAAACATATATTTGTGTGCTGGCTTTTCGTTTCGGTAACACACGTTTACAATTGGTCGTGTTGTTCATCTTTCATCTCTGGATGGTGCTAACAGCTTACAACTATGAATATTAAATGGCTTCTGAGATAATATTACGGACAAGGTGGGGAGGGGAGTCGAACACATAACATAATTGTAGTTTTGGTTAAGAAGATGACTGGGAGGAATGGGCGGGCGGGCAGACGTATTTAACGATAGTGAGCGAAAGTGACAGCAAGAGAGAAAATACTAACAAAAAAAAGACGAAAAACAGCAGCAGTCAGCAGTAGGATAAAACCGAAAAGAATGTGTTTGTCTACCGATGAATTTGCGCAAATATTTGCTACTGCTGCTAAATTCCTCTGAGAGTTTGATGGCAAAATCGTATTATGTGCAAACAACAGTAAATAAATACGTTATTCCTGAATGGTGCCATAGTTTAGTATGAATAGGTCTGTATGCTTTCAGTGTGTGTTCGGCTCTTTTCATTCTCACTATGATATTGGTATTATTATTTTTTGTCCTTCTTCATGTGCATCTCTCTATCGTATATGGAACCGTATTCCATTGTTGTGTGAGATTTTGTCAAAACGAATACGAATAGGAAGGTGAAGACGACGCCACCGACAACAACAAGAACCTCAAACAATCTACAAAGATGAAAATATTATGTGTGTATATGGTGTGCAGTTGTTTCTATATCCAATAAAAATAATAGCGGCATTAGGGAGCATTTTTCCTGATGTACTAAGGCTAAAATATAAGCACAGTATGTCGACGCTCTTGTCATCAACCTTGCAGCAAGTACAGAAAAAAGCACGATCGTCATCAGATGCGTTTGTGCCCGTGTCACAACACTCACACTAAATGTGATTTTTGTACGAAAAAGCTCGAATTCACTCATTCACTCTCTTTCTTTTGCTCGCTGAGTCGTTTTTTTGTTGTTGTTGCTTCATCCATGCAGTAGCCATTAATTTAAATGCACACGTACGAAATAGTGGTTTGACTAAGCTCTGCTTTTCGTTTTAGACACATACCGAAAGCAAATAGAACTTCGTGTTGTTTCGTATGATTTTGGGGTTTCGCTGGATTAGATACTTTTTGCTACTAACAGCGATGCACCTCTTATGCTACATTTTCAACGCCTTTTCATTCAAATTTGCATGCAAACTTTGCATCAAGCGCAAAATAGCCGAGACAGAAGAAGATGAGCAAGGTCTGAATATATTGTATGACGTTTACATTTTTTATCATTTGCACAATATAGCATTGAGCTTATTTCTTGATTTTTGATACCGTAATCAGTTGCTGTATAAACAGGTCATCGCAATCTACATTTTGTCTCGATTTTTCTATCATGTGCGCAACAAAATCTTTAGACATTGACACAGAAATGAATAGTCCGAATGATTTGTAAGACATCTACTTCTGTGGCATTGCAAATGTTAAGTTTTACAATTGATATGCACTGTCGACTATATTTGACAGTTTGGTATTGATGTGACCGTTGATAAAAGATTCAAATGTTGTTGACAGTATAATATGCAAACAGCTGCACTTTTCCAATATGTCGTCGGTTGATTGGGTCAACAGTTTTTTTTTTGTTTGCAAGATTATTATAACATTGACAGAAGAACAGCGAGGAGTACTCATTAAAATTAATTTATCGCATCCATCACATATGGATGGACCGGACTTAGAGAATATATAGGCTGGGCCCATTTCACCAAATAGTTTATTCGCGCATTTCTCACTATTTGAATCAAAGCGTTAAAAGAATTGTGAGATCTCGTCTCACAAAACAATTTTCACTTCAACAAATGAGTGGTCCATTTAAAAACTGTTGCTATTGAAATAGGTTTTCAGTTTCTGTCAATGGCATGGAAATTCACATTTTAGTTTGATAGCTGGCTAACTCTTTGGTTTTGTACTTTATTGAATGTTCTCACTTAAAATAGATTGTGAGAAAATCTCAGGTGAAACTTTTTGGCTACAGGGCATATCTTCCCCGGTTACAATTTCCCCAAACTTCGGTCATAATTTCCCAAATTTTTAAAAAAATGTCTGGAGAAACTATATCCATTCAGTTTTGGATATAAATTCTCCATCAGTTTGGTAATATTTTCCCCGGGAAATTACGTCCAAACCAAATTGGAAATAGTCTCCCCGGGTTTTTGGCCATAATTTCCCGAAAATAAAATATTTTTCTTGGGGAAAATATGACCAAATTTTAAAAGGAATTTTTTTTTTCAATATTTCGGACATAAATTCTCCATTAGATTTGTATGGGGGAAATTGTGACCGGGGAAAATATGACCGGTCACCAAACTTTTTGATGTAATTGGGCCCTGACATGTTAGTTGCAGAATGATTGAATTTACTCCCAGATAACATCTTAATATACACCTACCTCTGGCTGGTACTGGATCACTTGGTTTTGCGCCCAATTCCAATTCAGTGCTTTCCAAATATAAATTTGGTATCTCTGCCATGCATCTTAATGTAAGTCCGCCAGTTGTTAACGGTGGCGAACCATGGAAATGTGAACTTTGTAGCTGTAGCCTAAGGTTAATGTGCGTTGCTACTAAATTATCAGTTGTTGTTATATACTGCGGTTCGGCTGCATATTGCTGTTTAAAAAAGACACAAAAGAGAATAACAAACACAATTTAAAATAAAAATCATAGAATCAAATATATTTTTTGAAAGTGTAAAAAGAAAACGTTTGAAATATGGAATATCATTGGATTTGCTGAGCTTTATACTTTATTTCGATCAATTTATTTGAAATTTATGCTAACGATTAAATTGATTTCAATAATAATCATTACTATTGAATGCAGTGGTTTCACGAAAAGTTTCAACAAAAAAAGCGTTTAATCAACTCTGTACTCACAGAAAAAGTGGAGACGGTTTTTCCGCAAATTATTGCAGAAACAGCAGAGCAGCACTAAAAACGTGTTTTTTGTAGCTTATTTTGACAGCTCCGTACAAATGTGTATATTTTGACGTTTGACATTATTTGTCATCAGTTAGACAAAAAATTAGAGTCAATGTAAGTATTTATTTTTTGAATAATTTTTGTAATGTCGTTTTTGCAAATTAAATATCCTCATTTTTGACACAAAAAAAAGTATTTTTAATAGCGTTGTTGTTGTTTTTGTTTTCTTTTGATTTATAAATTACAATGACATACTTGATGTGATGACATACGTATTCATTACAATACATAATGCACATTCATATTTTGTGGGATTCTGGAATCAATACAT